>NC_134827.1:4645857-4950234 GCF_004210375.1 Tachypleus tridentatus | reverse complement strand
ATTGTCAATTTATTTCATGAAATTTATCATGCTATCAGAATATTCATTGACTACCACCCAGCTCTGATAATTACGTCGAAAGTTACAAACAGATTGGGATTTCTTATAACAATACGGTCTAATGAAAAACAACTTTTAGGTTTTCCAGATCATGATTATATATGTCCACAACAATTCGTGAAATTAGATTGTAGAAGAGTTACGTTAAAGCTTTAATTTTACGTCAATTGTACGACTAATGAGATATTAGTTATATGTGAGAAAAATTGTTCTAAGTGATTTGTTGGCCATTGTTTTAAAAGATTGCGGAAAATTTCTGTAGCACATTTGGATGGAGATTGTTTTCTTTTGTTGATGTCACTGATGTTTGTTATTTGGTTCATCTAATGTATGTGCATCGTTCATATGGCCTTTCCTCCCTAGACTCAATACCTGCTAGTGATGTTTTCTCAACATATTTTTTAAGCCACCATTGTGCATATCCAGTGTATCAATTACATTTATGCTGCATGTACAATACAAAAGCATCCACCACATATACGGAAACAGGTTCATTAGGAAATACGTATTCTAGGTGAAATGATTTGTTTGTTTGTTTTGAATTTTCGCGCAAAGCTACACGAGGGCTATCTGCGCTAGCCGTCTCTAAGTTAGCAATGTAAGACTAGAGGGAAGTCAGCTGCTAGTCATCATCACCCACCGCCAACTCTTGGGCTACTCTTTTACTAACGAATAGTGGAATTGACCGTACCATTATAACGCCCTCACGGCTGAAAGGGTGAGCATGTTTGGTGCGACGGGGGTTCAGGTGGAAGGAATTGTGAAGACCACGTTGATGTTCAAGATGTTTTTTGTGTTTTTTTGTACTCTTCAGTTGTTTACAATATCTGATTTAATTCTCTTTTCTTTAGTATTTGTTAGCTTTTGTTTCTGAGTCTGGCATTAAGCGGTCTTATGACTTCAAAATGGACATGAAACGTACGAATATATATATATATCAGTCTGTAAGGGTTTGTTTACGATAAAGGCGCGTAGTGGTCAAGACTTGGACAGTGCCGTCGTAAACCCAAAGACCAAGAAATTGAGTAATTGATTAATATTAAGTACTGTGGAAGACGTTATGTTTTCAAACCGTCCGTTCAGATATTAACGAAAGAAGAGATATCCTTCGCAAATAAAACAATCGTGTCATTCACATACGTATATTCACATTTGTGGTTGGTGTAAGTGTATCATTAGAACGGTACATTTAATTATAGTACCGTATGAAAATGTTTGTTACAACGGCGACAAAGAGATTTTTATGTTTTATTGAAAATACAAAATATGAAAACAAAGATCTAAGAGGCTCATGTTCATTCTTATTTCAAGTGAAGTATTTTCATTCTATGTTTATGTATACCTAACCTCCTATCCCGTTATTCTTTCACTGCTACATTAGGGGTGGCAACCTGGAGATGAGATTGGCGCCACCAGGTAAAATATTTCCGAGAACCACTGATAATGCATCAGCATCCAATGTGTTCCATTAGTCGTAGTGGCCCAGACAGTTAAAAAACAAAATAAAATCGTTAACTAATACCTCTGTGAAAGATAAAACTTTGCCCAGTTTTTCCTTATGTTATCAATGAACAGTGTCTTCTCAGAGATAGTGTTAAGTGTCAACGCCCAAGCAACAATAATGTCAGCAATAGACAGTGCCGTAACTAGTATGTTCAGAGCCCAGGACAATACTGTGAACATGCGCCGCTGTTTAATAAAAAGTATCCAGCCAAAGTAAAATATGATATAGCATCTGTTTCTTTGTTTGTAGTTAAGTACAAAGCTACACAATGGCCCATCTGTGCTTTGCTCATCATGGGTGTCAGGACAAGTTTTTAGCGTTATAAGTTTTCAGACTTGACGCTGAGCTATTAGGAGGCATAACACAGCATTACTCAAAGTATACATTGCGCATACGAATTATAATCGTATATATAACTGATGCATACACATAAATACAAACACAAATACGCGAGTATTACATTCTTTGTTATTATATACACATGGATCCACCAGTTCTGTGACACCTGTATACGGAGACAACCTTTCGACTCCACCGATTCCAGCAGTGAGAGCAAACCATAATCACCAATGCCATTCATAGAACAGTTCAAAGGGGTACTTGGATTGCTTCACTAACAACTTCACTGTCACAGCAATAGACTACTCTACTTTTGTAATGAGCCTATTTTTGGCCATCCCATTGTATAATGGCGTCCGGAGTACTTAACCCTATTTTCCTTCTCTTTTGTCATTAAAAGATCTCTGGTTAAAGATAACGTCAATGCATTCTCATGAATATTTCATTAAATGTCCTTACATTACGTTAGGAAAACAAGTAGGTTCCAAAAATCAGTTTCAGACAAACGTACAACCCAGAAACTAAGTCTTTATACCTATGGTTAATTGTTATTAATCAGAGATCAGAAATACAGAATATCGAAACAAAATTTAAGTGTATTATACGTCTTTATAAGATAAAATAAGGTGACATCTGTGCTTATTTTTTCGTTATTGATTTCGCTTTTTGTTTATCATATTTTAGAGCTCCTTAGATAGCTCAGACCTATTTTTCCTTGCACAATGATTCGAGATTATTATTTGGGTTTGCTATCACTTCTAATATGTCTTTTACCTTTCCCTTACTGTGAAATCGCTTTAAGTCAAATGTAGTCTTTTTTCTATCTACACATAACGTAACAGTGTTTTGTTATTGTTATAATTGCATAATATTTACACTCGTCTTTATTTAGAGAAACCAGACGTAGTCTAATTGTTAGTGTGGTCGGAATACGATTGAGAGGATTCATGATTCGTGGCCCGTTGAAATGCTCCGCACTTTTATGGTGTGGTGGGTGTTCTGTAAGAGTTATGGTAAAATTCCGCTGTCTTTTCTTTAAACTATCAGTCCAAAATTAAAATGGCCGCGCATAAATAGTTTTCGTGTATCTTTGCGCAAACATTCTGAAACAAACAGGCTTCATTTAACTTGTTTTAAGGTTTCTCAAACTCGAAGATAATACCAATTCATATGACGTTGTAGTATCAAGTACATTAGCTATTTCTTGAGCAAAGAATAGTGGGAATGACTGTCACATTTTAACGCCACCACGGATAAAAAGGGGCAAACATGTTTAGTGAAAAAGTTTGAACCCGCAGATTATGAGTTGAGTGACCTCACCACACGACTTTACCAGGGGTGGCAGCTGTTTGGTAACATAACTTTTGAAGCTACTTGTGTTATGTCTTTAAACTTTTGATATTGTCGTTAGAAGGTAGTTCGAATAAATCTCGTGAATTCGTGTAATAGTTATCAATAAGTTTTTCATGTAGTGAATTTTCATGTAATGAATTCATTCATTCATTCAATCACCATTAGATTCCATCAAGGAACATAGGGCCGCAATCGCTTGCAGATTCTTCAACGGGTATTTAAGTGAGTAGGTTGTTAGCCCACTGCACCGAGCCGTCCCTACTTTAGTAGTGTAAGACTAGAGGGAAGGCAGCTAGTTATCACCACCCACCGCCAACTCTTGGGCTATTCTTTTACCAACGAATAGTGGGATTAAACGTCACATTATAACGCCCTCACAGCTGGGAGGGCGAGCATGTTTGGCGCGACGGGGATGCGAACTCGCGAACCCTCGGATTACGAGTCGCACGCCTTACGCGCTTGGCCATGCCGGGCCATATGTAGTGAATAGCCCTTTGTAATTAAAATAAATCTTGATTAACCCACGTAAACAATAATTAACTGTTGTGGTTGTTAAACTATATGGTCCACCAATCGAGTATTTGAAATTGTATATATTATCCTCGTTCATAAATTTTATTTTTTTACTGTCCTATGGTCCCACAGTGGATACAGCACGATGTGGCTTTGCTATAAAACACACACACACACTCCTATGTTTGAGTCAGGTTCTTTGTCGTTCTTTATCTACTATATACTAATCAGTTTCAATCTGAGAAAGTATAGGCTGTGGTTATGTCTTGTTTAATGTAGAGCCTATATTATCAATAGGATATAGGCACATGTGAGTGACTGACCATAACTTAAGGTATGTTTAAATAATACTTCATAATTATTAAGTACTCAAGTGTTTTTGTTATGGAGTTCGTTTATCTTTCATTGAAATCTTAGTAAAATCCACATGACACAACTTGAGCTTTCAATAAACGTCACAGGTAAACAAACAACAGTCGGGTTTATTATATGAATTCTACAAATTGGCTTACAGGAAGCCTGTCATGTTAACGAATTATCCAACATTTAAGGTCAACGTAAAAAAAGCAGGTAAAATGGAAACAGTATCAAGATATTGTCTATCAGATATTCGTGTCAACAATCCTAGATTATCAGTCATGTAATTGTTCTACGATTTCCAAGCACTTAAGATAAAAAGAAGGAATTATTAAAACATTATGACAACCACCAGCATATCTGAACAGAGATCGCCATATATAGAAATACGTTGAAGGTAGCGCTACTGGCATGTTGGAAAGAAAAACTAACAAAATAAGAATGATGTACAATGTAAGTGTAATCTCTACTGTTCTATATTTAGCAGTGGAGAATCCGTAAGTATGTATACAGACCAAATTAAAATATATAGCTCAGAACGCAGTGAATTAACGTCACATTTTGTTTTATTACGTCCTCATTTCCATCACTATATTCTGATTCTTTACTTTGCATTAAATATTTTTCATATTTATTCATAATATTTGTCTCACTAAACCAGCAAAGAAAAAAAATACATCTGAATTGCATCACGTTGAAATGCACACACTCCTTACAAACTATACGTCATTCTATCATCTTTGTGTGTAGAGATCACATATTCCTCCGCCACTTCATAGCCCGTGTATTTTCTCTTCAGCTTAGGTGTATTTGTTTAATGGGGACTGGTTTCTATAGCTTTCAGTCTTCGTTTCAATCACACACACTTGTCCTGTCAAAAAGGCTATGAATGTTCTTAACAACTTCAAATGTTTCAATTCTCTGACAAGGCAAAAAATTTAAGATAGTGATTTGTATGTTTTTTCACACAAACCTTTACGATTTGGAGCACGAGATGAGTTTATACACGGAGATAAGCTTCAGCGAGTATATTTGTGGCCCGTACAC
The DNA here is from genome assembly GCF_004210375.1 of Tachypleus tridentatus. Classification (NCBI taxonomy): domain Eukaryota; kingdom Metazoa; phylum Arthropoda; class Merostomata; order Xiphosura; family Limulidae; genus Tachypleus; species Tachypleus tridentatus. Next base: position 4,945,061 of record NC_134827.1, on the reverse strand, counting down.
ATGTTTAAATGGAGAGATAAAGGTACTTCTGCACTAATACACATAGTTGTATCACAAGATAAGTAGAACGTTTTTAGGGATAGAGAAAGTATTCTACAGTCATTTGTGTCACCGAATGATTATTAACTCGTAGGACTGCTATATATCTTCCATGGTAATGTTAGAAATATATAGACGTAAAAATAAAATGTTATCATTTTAAAGTAAAAAGCTCTACGGCCACAGCTCCCCAAAACATTGGGGATATTCCGTCTATCAGACATGATCAAAAAACAAATGCAAAACTAGAAAAAATGATACTGGTTGAGTTAAGGTCTGTGTACTAAAATCCACAATGTCGCACATTCCACTACCACTCACCGTATATAACCGGGTTGTGTGCATAATACCTAAAAATATAAAAATAGAAATATGATATCATCAAGTACCCTTAATTTCTATCAAAAATATATCACCCAACCTCTACCGTTTTTTATAGTTCTAATAAACACGATGCTGTAGTTTTAGTGCTATAACAATACGTATGATGTTATAAGCTATAAACCTATCTATACAGTGCTAGTATTGTCCAGGTGTTTAGGGGCGCTCGACTCGTAATCTGAGGGTCGCAGGTTCGAATCACAATCACTCAAACATGCTCACCCTTTCAGCTATGGAAGAGTTATAATGTAACGATCAATCCCCCTATTCGTTGGTAAAAGAGTAGCCCAAGAGTGGGCGGTGGGTAGTGATGTCTAGCTGCCTTCCCTCTAGTCTTACACTGGCAAATTATGGCTACTCTTTTACCAACGAATAGTGGGATTGGCCGTCACATTATAAACCCGCGACCCTCGGATTACGAGTCGAACGCCTTAACACGCTTGGCCATGCCGGGCCCGAGCTAGAAACTGCTAATCTAAGTTGCTTCGTCTAAGTAATACTTATGTATCTGTACGTCTTTTCACCCTATATTTTTGCTAGGGCCTGGCATGGCCTAGCGCGTTAAGGCGTGCGCTTCGTAATATGAGGGTCGCGGGTTCGCGCCCGAGTCGCGCCAAACATGTTCGCCCTCCCAGCCGTGGGGGTGTATAATGTGACGGTCAATCCCACTATTCGTTGGTAAAAGAGGAGCCCAAGAGTTGGAGGTGAGTGGTGATGACTAGCTGCCTTCCCTCTAGTCTTACACTGCTAAATTAGGGACGGCTAGCACAGATAGCCCTCGAGTAGCTTTGTGCGAAATTCCAAAATACAAAAGAAACAATTTTTGCTGTTCTAAATCAATCGTTTTTAATCTGAATGACAAAAAAACAGTCCACTCTTACTTTTATGCGAAGCTGTAGTATAAATGTTAGACTGATAACTCACGTGACTTTTTGCGTGACACTTGAACGGTTTTTGTTGAATAGTTTTGCACGTGTGACCTCTATTTACGCCAAAAAAAAGACTCCTACTTGTAGGTTATAAAGATCTATCAGTGTACCAAAATTTAAAAAAAAATCAAAAAAATAAGTATGTTTTCTGTAAATAAAGTTTCCATACTTCCGGTGCAAAGAAGAAAAAAAAGGAAAAAATTAAATCAAAATTGGAAATTTTATATCTCGTGTATTTTGTAATGAATTGCCTTAAAATTTGATATGTGAAGTAAGGGTCCAGTATAGCTCATATCCACTGAAAACATGTGGTAAACTGGAGTACCATACCGAGCTACAGAAAGTGGAAAATCGCTGAACTATCACTCCTTTTAATAACACATAATGTGTCATACAGGTTGATTTGGCCGCATGACACACTAGTGTGTATCTTGTTATATACATGTATTTTCGGGAATTATTCACTGGAATACAGAGAACAAACGATATTATCTTTTATTGAAATTAAAGAAAAATGATTGTCTCAGGTTTACTATAGACATTTCATAGGATTTCGATATGGACTTTTTCTGGAAGCGCTATATCCTTCATGAGAATGTTATAATAATGAAAAAAGACTATTTTTTAAATAATGTGATAATGTTCCCTTTATTTCTGCTTAAGAACTAGAGCGGACTTCCTTTTTAAAATGTTGATAAAGATTATCTTCCCACCTCTGCTTGTGAAATAATTATATTTGCCCAAAAATTAGTTATTTATTTATACATATATATATATAACTGTGTAAACAGCGAGTAACTGACCACATAATGTGTTTTTACTTACACTGTATCTGATTTTATTTAACAGAGATTTACTATAATGAATTCACAAGATACTTAATGGTAACACTACGCTACCATCCAAGTTCATAAGAAATTTATTTATTATAGAGCCGGAAGACATGTCAAGGAGACATTATTAAAGAATGAGTGTTTCCCTATATTCAAAGACAGCGTAGAAACGTAATAAAATGAGAGCTTTTTGAAATTATTTAAAGATATGAAAACTTTTATAGTGACAGTAATCCTATAGAATTAATCAAAATTTTCATAAAGAGTAATCCTTGACGTAACAGTAGTTTTCTAGAGAAAGTAATCCTATGAAACATATTACCCTTTGCTAAAAAGTTATCCTAGGACATATCAAACGTTTTTAGAGAGTGTAATCCTAGAATATATGAAAACTTTTCCAGACAGAGACTAAACCTAGAAAATACCTAAAGTTTTCTAGAGAGAGTAATGACAGAATACATCAAAATTTTCCTAACGGTTGTCATTCTAGAACCTATTAACATTTTCAAACAGGAAAAAGTAGACGAGACTATTAATAAGAAATATTTTGTTCGAAGTTAATTGGATGGTGGAAGAAAACACAAATGGGAAACTTGCATTTGTTCTCCAGGACAATGTGACATAGTCTACATTATGTGATCTAGGTAGCAGAAGCGTGGCTCAGCAAATAGCTGCTTTCAGTCGAATATTAATTACTTGTATCTTTGACTAAAGTTACTATAGGAGGTCGATAAAGGTCACTATGTTCTAGCTGATAATAGGGGACGTAATAAGTTTTAAATTCACATGTTTGTTTCTTTTACCTAAACATTTTATGCACACAATGGGTAAACATTCAAGCTACAGACATCTATAGTTTACGTATAGCTAACCGTTCCTAATTTTGAATTGAGAAGTAGAAGAAAGGCAATCAGTCGGTAGCAGCCTCCGCCTGAAGCGTTGTTTGTTTATTTCGAAGAATTCGTGCAAGGCTTTGCAAGGATATCTACGCCAACTGTACCTAATTTTTAACTGAAAGTTTAAAGGGAAGACAGCAATCAAAAGTGCTTAAACCCAATTCTTGGGCTGTTCGCATCGAATAGTGGTTTGATCGTCACTCTTATAATGGCCCAAGGCCCCTAATCTGCGGATTGCGATTTTGCAATGACAGGACATGAAAAATGGACCCTCAAATTCCGGAGTCGAATATGCTCACCACCAGGTTACAATCGTCCTGTTTTTAATTCGAAGTGTTTGTTTATTAAATACCCTATATTTAACAGCTTTTCATAATTTCCTTGCAAGTTTTCTATTACTTATATATCCAGGAATATTTACTGAAATTGTTTTTTGGTTCGTGTGTTCAAATAACATAGGCAAATTTTGTGCGTAGACTAATCACGAAATTTGTTGCTGGGTTCTGTATTTTTTTCTACAATAATTTAATTTAATTTGTCTATTTCTTTTACAACACAGTAATGTTCTAAAGAATTAAACAATTCTAAACTGATGTCGAAATTTTACACTTTGCTGCTTTCTCAGGCTCTCATCCCACCGGCAACAGAGGGTCACGTCAGTTCGGGTTTGGTGGTCATCGTGAATGATAGGATTTTGTGACATTTTGCACGTGCATAGGGAAGACGCTGGACATTAAAGGGTCACACTAAAGCAAAAGCCATTACAATCACGGAGGCTCTAGAAACTTGAAACAAAGCGTGTTTGTATTATTTCCGCATGGTTGTGAGTGATTCATATTATTCACATGTAAACTCACGATATGAGAACATGTGGGTGCATGACAAAACAGAGTTCACGGATTACAATCCTCTTCCGAAGAATAACTGAAAATTTATCACACATCAGCTTAATGTTATGGAAGTATAAAATACCTTAAATATTAGGTAAGAAAAATCGAGATTTGTTTTCTACACTGTTTCAAAGCAGTACTTAATATCACTCAGGAAACGTAAGAATTTTGTGAATAGAAATCAACTACAAATATGTCGTTCCGATACGAGGTCATTCTACACTCACACACAGCCCCTTCTTAACTTAGACATAAGATCACCGCCTAAGAGTATATACAATCAATTATTATACCGAATTAATTTCAAAAGTGCTTGCTTTTGAATAGCTTGTTCGTGAGGAATGTAGATGGCATTGGAAATATTCAAAGATTAAGAAAAAAATCGTGTAGTCTGATTTCTAGCTTCTCCAAGTGAGGTTAGGAAACATCAGTACTTCAAACGGCTTAAGCCTCAACAGTATAGATGACACGAGATAATTCTTTTGCGAATTTGCCGTTGCGTATCAGCAGTCTACAAGGTTATCTATCTGTGAACAAGCGTACAACTCTGCTACGTAGATATTGGTAGTTACTTGATCACGTTGAAATTACAGCCTGCGGAATTTAACTGTATGTTTGTGGTGCTCATTATCTCATCACTGTTTAGGAACACTCTCGCTACCAACGATTATCACGTATGCGCTCACCAACATTCCTGTCAAAAGTACTCACAAAAGGCCGTACTCGGACACATGCAGGAATGGGAGCAAGGCTATTTCAATTTGTTGTTTTCATTTATGGATGTAGATACTGTTGTGACAATAACTCAATTGTCGAACCAAACGTGGGATTAAATACAAATACACACGTATATAAAATAATTAGTTCACTTCCACCTCTGAAAAGTATTCACGCATTAACCTCCTAAAGAAGTCTGTATATAAAATTATAATAGACGAAACAAATTCGTGAAATTAAAGTATAAAAAATTAAATATAACAATGAAAAGTTGTTTTCGACGTTATTAAAAAAGATATCGTTATATAAACAAACGCAGAATAAAATATTATCATATTTTATTATTAATAACAACGTGTCAATTCAAAAGGTATTACTAGATGGAAAAACATGAATACATTTGTTATTGGAAAAATAAGTGGAAAATACATTCCAATAAAACTTATATATATATATCAAATGTATCACTGTATTTTATTTTTAGCAAAGTAAATCATATAAAGTAACAACATGTAGTTTCTAAAAATAAATCTCTCCTTTTGTTGTTGTTGTTATCCTTTACGTGTAACGATAAAGTATGGACTAACTATATTTTTAACCAAAGTATCTAAGTCATATATCCTGACATTATGCACACTTTTTCACGACTGGTTGACAAAAACTATGTCATTTTATCTGCATCCTACAAGTAATGTATTGTCTTATATTTAATAATTAACAATGAGTCGTACACAATAATGTATTTCACCTTTAACAATAAATTGTAAACTATATCATTTTACTTACAACTTACAAGTCGAGTATTGTATTAACAATGAGTTGTAGACTGCAGTGTTTTACCATTAATAATAAGTTGTAAACTATATCATTTTATGAAAAGGGGCCGACAGACATCTGGAAGAGTCACCTGTTTAAATCATTCATACTACTATACAGTAACGTGTTAACTGTCAGTCAGTCAGTATATACTAAATTGACGTCACATACAGAACGCTTAACGTCGTGAGGTCAATAAAACAAGCGCAAGCCAGAATTCTCGAGATGAATTGTGCACTCTGTAAGATACAACACAGCACGATATATGAGCCTAAAAAGTGTAAATATTTGTTATTGTTAAATATACTTTTTTTACTTTTGAACAAAAAATTTGGGGAACCCAGCGGAACCACATATAGTTTTACCAGTTGTGTTATGTTTAAGTATTAACAATGAGTTGTAAACTGTAATACGTTTTGTTCTTGACGACTGCCATTTTACGTATAGCTTATAAGTGATATTGTATTATATTTAACTAGTATGCAGAAAACAAATGGTATATAACCTTGAGTTTGAGTCATTGATTGTAGCGTTTTGAAACTAGACATTACATTGATTGAAATGTATTTCAGCGATGTGATTGAACTTTGTTGGTTTTACTTTTAATATTGTGTTAAATCATTTGTCACAATAAGATATAACTTTCTAGACTTTGCCATATTTAAGACGGAACGGCTGGTTGTGTGGATAGCATGGTTATTTCAGAGGCGAAGATTTTTTTCCATACGCTAAACTTTTAAAAATTTAATATTTCTTGAAGCGGTTTGAATAAGCCGCGTCTATGTTCTTTTTATAAATTCCACCACCTATAAACGTATATACTAATTGTTGCTGCTGATACATGCCTTAAAGATACTTCGAGGAAGAAAGAATATAGAGGGAATTCGTTGTTGATTCTACAATCGTTTTTCATTGGCAAATACACGAAGTAAAATTATGTTACGGATTGGGTAGAAGAGAAACTTAACTTACGCATTTAACTGATGCGCAGGGTTCAAAATTATATAATCCATATCTATAATAGAAATAAGCTGTTTAATCGCAGTTCATACAGGTGCAACTTATAAGTTCTCACACCTCATAAAACTTGGAGTGTATGTGTGTGTTTCTTATACCAAAGCCACATCGGACTATCCGCTGAGTCTAACGAGGGGAATCGAGCCCCATATTTTAGCGTTGTAAATCCATAAACTTACCGATGTACCAGTGGGGGACCTTCATAAAATTGAGCTTGCAAACCGAATCAGGCAGATTCAGAACGTAGATTTTGATTTTTGCTATAAATTTTATAACCAAGATGTTTTTGACATCTATCAGACATTGGTTGGAGATTCGTATAATACATACATTTCTCGCATAAGCTAAGCGTCACAAGCTATTTCTGTAGACGAAACTAGGAACTACATATATTAGCTATAATACCCCAGCTGCGACAGTAAAATACCCCATCATGCCCATAATTACAGTATAATACGATGCGGTTCCTTATTGGTGTAAGAGCGACATTGCGTGCATTGTGTTTCGTGATTGGCTAGCAATACGTCACTACGGCATGTTTAAAAAAGGAAAGGCGGTCATCCAGAAATTGTGGATGTCATGTACGAAATAGATTTATCAGATGCTTATATACGTCAGTCAGGCTCCGGTTCAGCGCTTTACAACACACGTTTTGAGACCGTCACAGGTTACTTGAATGTCTGCTTCGTGTCAGTGTCAACTTGCCAGTATTTCAGCACAATAAAACCGGCATTAGGCCTTCACCTTCTGGATCAGTCAGTAATATGTCCCCAATTCCAGCGATGTCCGACAACCAGACAGTCATTTCTCCAAGTAGATCTCCGGCGGCAGAATTTCCCCCCATTTCGTACCCTAATTTGCTCAATTGTCCAGGTCTGCCATCAGTTGGCCACCAAACTCTCGAAAAGCCAGTATTTTCACTTTCATCTATTCAGTCAATCACTTCTTTCCTTACCCAAAATGGACCGACTTATGAGCAACAAGTAATACTTCCTTTAAAAAAAGTTTCTTCCACTTCGACTAGCGGTCTGTGTCATGAAAGTTCGCGAACTCAGCGCAAACGACGTCTCAGTAATCGCGAAGATAGGGACAGAGTTAGACTTTGCGAGCCGTCAAGAGCGAGAAAACGTGAATGCCATAGTTTTGAGGAGATGCAGAATCAGCGAGTGCTTGCGAATGTGCGGGAGAGACAGAGGACACAAAATCTAAACGAAGCTTTTGCCGCTTTACGAAAGATCATCCCGACTCTGCCGTCGGACAAACTGAGTAAGATTCAGACTTTGAAGCTGGCCGCTCGCTATATTGATTTCTTGTACCAGGTTCTCAAAGAAGACGAGCACGATATCAAGCTGACCAGCTCGTGCAGTTATGTAGCCCACGAGCGACTAAGCTACGCCTTCTCAGTTTGGAGGATGGAAGGGGCTTGGTCGGAACACTGATACGTGATAGTTACAGGTGAGTGAATTACCGTATGCGTATTAACTATACGATAATATCAACGTAGCATTTCAATAAAGGTACAAGCTGTCCGTCCAAAAAATATAGGGTCATCAGTATTAAAATCTAAACGAACTTCAACTACTTATAATTAAAAATAATCTATTCTCTTACTTTCAAAATAGATTCGTTCGTCTTTCTTCAAGAATTATCTTCCAGCTTTGATAGCTACTACCCTCGGTGAGTGAACGGTAAATTTCCGGATTTGTGATACAAAAATCTAGTGTTCGATTGTCCTCTATGGAAAGAGCGCAGATAATCTATTGTGCAGGTTGGCATTAAGAAAATGACAACAGCAATAGTACTTATTAGGTATAAATTAAAGACAGATCACGGTATCCAAGAGATGTCTTCTATTATTATAGGAATTCAATTAGTAAACAACCTATTAAGCAACATTTCAGAAAAAAATCATTAAAGACTTTTATAGTTTACAGTGAATACATCTGCAGTATAAGAATAGGTTCTGGAAGAGTTTTCAGTTTCAGTTTGTTCTTAAATTTCGCGTAAAGTTACAGGAGGTTTATCTGTACCAGCTAGAACTCCCCACTTTTAAAGAGACAGGAAGACGGCTAGTTAACGCTACCAACCGTAAACTCTGGCTACTCTTTACCAACGAATAGCTTAAAGGTCGATCATATTCGAAGACGGGATTTGAACTTGCGACTCTCATCTTGCGAGTTGAGTGTCCTAACCACCAGGCTGTGCATGATTTTCGGAGCCCGGCATGACCAGGTGGTTAAGGGACTCGGTTCGTAATCCGAGGGTCACGGGTTCGAATCTCTGTCACACCAAATATGCTCGCCCTTTCAGTCGTGGGGGCGTTATAATGTTACGGTCAATCCCACTATTCGTTGGTAAAAGAGTAGCCCAAGAGTTGGCGGTGGGTGGTAATGACTAGCTAGCTGCCTTCCATCTAGTCTTACACTGCTAAATTAGGGACGGCTAGCGCAGATAGCCCTCGTGTAGCTTTGCGCGAAAATTCAAATAACAAACTAGATTTTCGGTTTGTTCTCTTAAAATTGTTATAACTAAAGATATTTCACAAGTATAATTCCATTAAAATTTCTCATTTATTAAAATAATTAAAATGACAAAGTGAGTAAATTCAGGTTCTTTGTAATCTAAGACGCTAAAAATAATGTTAAAAAGAAGTAATTTCTGAAAAAAAGTTGAGAATTAGATGAGGAATAGTTGGTCTTAGTATGTTTTTTAAATTACGCTCAAGGCTACAGGAGGGTTATCTGCGCTAGCCATCCCTAATTTAGCAGTGTAAGACAAGAGGGAAGATAGCTGGTCATCACTACCCACCGCCAACTCTTAGGCGACTTACTCTCCACGGCTGAAAGGAGAGCATGGTTGGTGTTATGGGGATTCGAACCCGCGACCGCCAGAGTACAAGTTTAGTGCTAAGACCACCTCACCGCTGTATGAAAGGATTTTGTTTATTATAACGTCAGATCACATAGTATAAAATTTATTAATACTTTTGGAAAGAAATGTGTTGTCTAAATTTTGTATTTTTGTGTTTGGCTTATCTTATATTTTTAGCATATTTAAAGACATTTATAAATATTACCTAACAAAATAAACAGCTAGAAGCATAGTGTAAACTTTATCAAGAATGCAAAGTGACCTCTCACGAGCAATAAAGAAACTACAGATAAAGTTTGACTAAATTATTTACATTTTTTCTAGTATACTTAGCGATAATATGGGTCACAATTCGCTAGTTCAGATTTTAATTTATTTATCTTGTATATCATAACAAGTGCCAAATCAGGGTACAATTAAAGCAAATGTAAGTCAAATGTTTCGTGTGAACAAAACAATCGATAGAGGACATTAGGTGTACCCAGCTCTTGACTGCAGACAGTAAGAAGTAGTGTGGTGATTTAAAGGAAAAAAAAAAAAAGGTGTGGAATATCAAACTAAAGTACTCCTATTTATTATCGTAAATACGTTTTGTCATTTTTACATTATTGCTGTCAGTGGTAACAGACTACACAATGCCATTACCGAGAAAAAACTGTCTCACATGGCGAGTGTTAACGAAATAGGTCTGTCGTGGAACTTTGTATGTTTGCGTCATTGTAAAGCTGCCCACGAGGCTATCTACATTGTGAACCTCGGGTTCTAGAGTTATAAGTCAGGAACATCTGAGACCAAACAAGTGAACATATCTGTACGTTAATGGCCATAAATTTCTTTTTTTCTTAATCACGCATTTGATAACCCTAGAAAGTAGATTGGAAATTATTAGCATATACGTCACAAAAAAGGGCCGCAAATAAAATATAAATAAATAAAACATGGCTGCATACTACAGTGCCGGAACGTGCAATATAACGTAGTGAGAAAGATAAATGTCGGGAGATGATGGGTTCATACAGAGGTGAGTGTACACTATCCATCGTCCCGGTGACTAAGCCGCAAGCTAAAAGGCTGAAAACTTTAAATTTCGGAGTTCGGCCCGGTCCCAGCGGTGGATAAGTGTTGCATACATTTCCAATTGCACGTCTTTGTGCTCTTCCAACAAACGTCACCTCGATCTGTTAATATCGACCCAGTGGGACAGCAGTAGGTTTACGGATCCCAATATAGCCCGATGTTGCTTTACTCCAAACCAAAGAAACAAACAAATCTGTCAATATTGACTTCTACCGATGGAACTAACGATTGAAAATGAAAAGAACATGTGTATTAAAAAAGTCCACTTCATCTCATATCTAAAATTACTATTCACAATCTGCAGCTAGCTCAGCTTTAAAACATATGAGGGGTAGGGTAATAAGCAGACTGTCTGTAGTTGACTTTCTTTATTGCTCGTTGAGTGGTCACATTGTATTGTTGGTAACGTTTACACGATGCATGTCCAGGTGTTTTGGGCGCTTGATCCGCAATTTGAGGGTCGCAAGTTCGAATCCCCCTCATACCAAACATGCTCGCCCTGTCAGCCTTGGAGGCGTAATAATTTAGCAGTGTAAGACTAGAGGGAAGGCAGCTAGTCGTCACCACCCACCGCCAACTCTTGGGCTACTTTTTTACCAACGAATAGTGGTATTGACCGTCACATTATAACGCTCCCACGGCTGAAAGGACGAGCATGTTTAGTGCGACCGGGATACGAACCCGCAACCCTCAGATTACGAGTCGAACGCCTTAACACCCTTGGCCATTCCGGGCCCAAACTGAGAAAGAAGACAAGACTTTAACGAACGCAAAAACGCAAATGAACGTGGCAGGGGTTTAGTTGAGAGAGAGAGAAGTCTGAATACTTCTCTCTCCAACTGCGGTGGTCAGGAACGTTGTGGTTCCTCTTCGTCCCCTCACGTGAAAAATTATTGAAATTTCCATGGGTTTTTTGCCTTTATTTTATTTTGACTTTTTTAAGATGAAGAAGTGAGGTTGGTCATTATACTGGTGAGCAAGACAAAGGCGACACCGGAGAGGGCAGCTAGGCCAGAGCCCAAAAAGCAGATGTCAAAGCAAACATGAACGCGACACGACCCGTTTCAGGGCTGGGTAATAATATTGCCTTGGCTGAGATCTAAAGATCTAATGCCTGAGACTTGGATGTGGGGGGAAACGGAAGTACCCCGAGAAAACCCACTTTCACAGGACAGGTGCCGAAAGATTTACCTGTCCTGTGCTCGAGATCTGAAAAAGAAGTACATATTATATTCATGAGGTTTAATAAAATTAGTGGTAAACAAACCAACGCTTGGCGAATTCAGCTTCACAATGATAGGAAGAGACGACACCGAAGACTTTTGTAAATACTTTTCTTTCTTTTACAGGCTGTTGAGGTTTATTCACATGGCGTGTAATCTGAAATTACAAATATTAACGTGACATTAGAATATATATTACGATGTACCACATAAGACTAATATGCTGAAATACGATATAACTATATTTCCCATAAAAACATATACAAGTTCTGCTAATTTTGATGTTTGATGTAATTTGTGAAGTTAAGTATTATTTCATTATATAGTCATGCCGTTTATTTCAAAGTATATTGAATTAGATGCTCGAATGTACCTTATTAGCATAAAGATATTAACACTAAATATACAATTAACCTTATATATGGAACAAATATATCCGAATAATAAAGGCTTATATTATCGAATCTAAGATTCAAAAGATAATATGCTGTTAGCTTTTTTTCTAAAGATGTAGGCGAAAGCTGTGGGAAATAAAATTGGTCATAAAGCTTTGTTAGAATGGATTATGTAAAGATTTGGCTATATACAGTTATACTGATGTTAGGTTATTCAACGAACATTAAACCTACGACAGAACATGCTAGCCATTACAACCGTTGGGTTGTAATATGTGACGGTCAATCCCTTTATTCGTTGGTAGAAGAGTAGCTCAAGAGTTTACAGTGGGTGGTGATGACTAGCTGCCTTCGGAACATAAGTAACACTCACTGCTAGGTTAATTTTTAGTTTTGATCTAAGGTAGTAGCTTGCTTTGACGGGTAGGTAATATTAATTAATATAAGACATTTGCACATGATTGATATTATACATAGAATTCGATCTGTATAACGAAGCTATGATCTCATCTATTGATCAGCTATTGGATGTTTAATCTATTGTTTCTGTTAGTACCAAATCTGGAACTATACGTGTTGTTGTATCACTTACAGTTTGAATCAATGGTTCTCTTAGGCCTAGCTGTTAAGAGTGCCGAACTTGGATCTGAGACTTATGCCCCGTTACAGCCAGAAAAAAAAATCTTCTACACTTTGGAGATGTGAGTGCATCATGAGAATGACGGCCAAATTTCAATATTCAATTGGAGTAGCTTAGGAGTTAGCGGTAGATGGTGTTTATTAGCTGTCTTTCTTTATCTGGTATTTTAAAATTAGAGACGGCTAGCGCACATAGTCCTCGAGTAACTTTGGCCCAAATTCAACAAAACAACGAAATACTTGGTCTCCCAGCATTCATTTAGTGATAGCCTATGGTATATTAACGGTTGTTTTTTTCCTTAAACCGGGATGTTCTAATATCCGTTAGATGACAAATAATAAAAAGCTTGTTTGTATCATACACATTGTTTTATCTTGTTGAATACTATACATTAATGGATTCAAACAATCGCATTTATTTTCTGGCGATTAGACAAAGTTTGAGTACTTTATACTAAAACTAATTTGGAGTCCCACTAACTACATCGTTATAGTCCATGTCACCAGTTTCGGTCAAACCCTATCTGACGACGGCGCATCTTGACATAGCCATGTAATGTAGCTTACGTTGTAAAAGACTCAATCGTACAGCTGTCATGTCTAAGACATGCTTCTCTCTGCGAACTTTCCATAAGTCATTTAGCATTGGTAGATATACGAGAGCTTTCTAGTGCTCATTTCAGCAGTTCGACTACACAAAAATCCTTAAACAATGTGTCTGGCGATTTGACCGGTACATCTTCGTATGAAGTAACTTGAATATTCGTTTCATTCTTCAGCTGCTTGAGGTATGCAATGATTGAACAAATATGTTATGAAAGTAATTTGTGTACACGTTACTTGTGATGATATTTCCATACGTATATCCTTCTTAATTATGTTGCATACTGTTTCCTGAGGTGCAAGAACGGCTTTCCTCATTAATCTTTGTGTTCAGGAATTCTCATTTACTGCAAGATGTCAAATCTTGCTTATCGCGGCTGGGGTACGATTTGTTGCAGGTCTCTTCTTCGATGATCCTGGCACCCCACGTTGATTCAAATTCCCTTGATTACTAATGCTATTAAATTCAAGGAATATTCCCCGTCTTGCTTATTCTAAATATTCGATTTGAGTATATCTTTACGATCTAAGTGTACGAATAATTTTCTTCGGAAAGTGCTATGATATACTCTTCCCAAAAGCAATAAATCTTCGGTGACGAAAGGATGCCAGAGCGTAATTCTGATCCATTTCGCTCCATCAGCTATAATTGTCGCGTGATTCATTGATTTGCGCATTCAAAAGCGCTTTAGTATAATGTACCCAATCTTACGTAGATTCAAAGTATGTGTTTGTCCCAATCCTAGTGAAAGATCAGAAAAAAAGAACAGCATGTGATCTCACACTTACACACATTTATTTGTACACTGTTACACACACACACACTATACATTTCATGCCTGTCACTTTTACCGTAAGATAGACGTGTGCATACGAAACAGTTGCCGTGCTACCTAATTCTTTGCACCTGTCAGTCTAATGAAAGATCTAACAAATGGTACGACAAGTTTAATTTAAGATTCTGTCAGCTGTTTGGAATTCTTTACGATTTTTGTGTTGTTCGGTTTTTGTGATAAACCTCAAGGTGACTTAATCGTCACGTGAACTGAGTTATCTAGTCTACGAGGTCTGTTCAAAAAATACGCGGACTGACGTCATAAAACAAAATGTACTTTATTTAGAAGTTACAGGTCTGGGACCCCTTCAAAGTACTCTCCTCCCCAACGCACACACTTATCCCAACGGTGTTTCCACTTGTTGAAACAGTCCTGGTACGCTTCTTTTGTAATGTCCTCCAGCTCCTTCGTCGCATTTGCCTTAATCTCGGGAATCGTCTCAAATCTTCTTCCTTTCAAGGGTCTTTTGAGTTTGGGGAACAAGAAAAATCGTAAGGAGCAAGGTCAGGTGAGTGGGGGGGGGGAGAACAGTGATCGAGTGTTTGGCCAAAAACTCACAAGTTCTGAGGGCTGAATTTCGCAGCAACGCGGTGCATCTTCAATTTTTCGGTCAAAATCTCGTAACAAGATCCAACTGATATCCCACACTCTTCAGCAAGCTCCCTGACAGTCAGACGTCGATTTGGCCGCACCAGGATATTGATTTTGTCGACGTGTGGGTCGTCAGTTGACGTGGAAGGACGTCGAGGACGCTCATCATCTTCAATGGACTGTCGACCATCCTTAAAACGTTCATGCCACTTGAAACATGCCGTACGCTTCATAGCAACATCACCGTAAGCCGTGTTAAACATAGCAAAAGTTTCAGTCGCAGATTTTCCAAGTTTAACACAAAATTTCACAGCAAGTCGTTGCTCCTTCAGGTCATTCATTCTGAAATCCGCCAAACAAAAAAATTGCACTTCACTTAAAACCGCGTAGCTAATATACAAATGAAGATATCTGCAATCGGAAAATGGCGTCGTAATCAGCTGATCTGTGCAAACCTAGCGACACCAAGCGGATTCCCCTGGAACCAACTGGAGCCGCGCAATTCAAACAGTCCGATTATTTTTTGAACAGCCCTCGTATTTAAAAACCAGTGAGAAAAACCTAAGCACAGTTTTCTCAACTAACTTTCAGAACAATAATTCATCTATATATAACTTAGCCACTAATTTAAAGTATCTGACACGTACTTTTAAACATCAAATTAATTTATCATCTTACATTATTATGTGGAAAGGGTTATTTTATTAGTTGCAAGTAGAATAAACACAGAAAAAATAATAAACTTGTTGTGTTCAGTTTAACATGTCTGCCTTGGATTCAGCAGGAAACGTGGAACACTTACAAAAAGTACCTTGTGACGCAACACCATATGACATCATTACCAAAGTGAAGGTAGGATAAGGATTGTACTGTTGGAATGCTGTTTCGGTGGTAACAGCCTCCTACGGGCAGTGATATATAATAACGTACAGTCCGTTTCCAAAGATGACTTTTCTTAGCATGTGCAGATCGTCAGTACCTATGAAGACCAACCTGGTCAAACATGATCATAGAGTCTAAGAGATAAATAACATTCATTAAGTCTTACCACCATTTTAAGTTTCTAGATTTTTACAGTCATAACAAGTGCTCATAATGATATCCAGTAAGTGTATTTTATTTGTTATCGAAAATAACTCGTATTTCTCATCCCTAACAAAAATATTTACGTAAAGCTTTCATGCTTGGTGTGGTTTGTTTTGAATTACACGCAAAGCTACTCGAGAGTCATTTCCGCTGCTTTTTCCCAACTTAGCAGTGATAAAATAGAAAAAAGGCAGCTAGTCAACATTATCGACCGACAACTCTTGGGCTACTCTCTTACCAACAAATAATAGGACTGACCATTCGTTACATTATAACGCTTTCACGGCTGAAAGGGCGAACATGTTGGGTGTCAGAAGACTAAGTCGAGCGCCATGTCAAGCCCCATCTTTAATCTTATTTTATATTAAATCCTGTGAGGGTTGCTGTTGTTTAGCACTAATGATTTGAACTTCGAAAGATCAACTAGAAATGTGACAAAAAAAAAACTTTCGCAGTCTGAATGAATTTTATCTTGGGTCTAATGGATTTCGATGCTTCCCCAGCTTTTGGTGTTTAATTTGTACATAGCTCTATAAGTATGTAGTGTGTATGTGTGTGGTTTCTTATAGCAAAGCCACATCGGGCTATCTGCTGAGTCCACCGAGGGGAATCGAATATCTGGTTTTAGCGTTGTAAGTCCATAGACTTACCGCTGTACCACCAGGGGCCTAAAGTATGGATTTGTTTTAACTAATGAAGAAATTAAACTAAGCCTTTCATTGCAGAATTTGACGCTTTCTTTATGAAGTGTGCGTATATAATAAACTGAATCGTTTTTTTGTTTTGTTTGTTTACGAACAGGATAGGTGTGATAAAATATAGACACGAAGAGTGTTTTCCATGACTGTGACGAAAAACAGAAAAGCTTTCATTCTCTGTCATTTTTACAGATTTTTTTAAGTTTTCATTCATATATATTTGTTAAATCTTGACAGTTCGGGTTAGTGAACATGTTTTTCTCCAGTGTGGATTTCAAGATTGATGGATTAGTTTGATGAAAACTTTCAGTGTACAATGTGCATGCCCACAATTTTTAATAAATAGAAAATCAGTTACATGTGGTGACAAGAATAACTCAGATTTGTTTGACGTCATGGTAGCTGACCAGAAATTCCCCCACTGCACTACGTAATTTGTTTAGAGAATAAGTCGTATATACTTTTGTTTGTATAACAATTGTGCACGGCGAAGACTGTTTTAATAGTGGACCTCTATTTATGAAAACGTTTAGTATATAACCATAAAATGTACACAGTGTAGTTAACATTATCTCGTTTAGGGTAATCATACATAGGGAATATATATGAGCTGAAGTAATTTTCAGATGTTTTTAAACAGGCAGTAATTATACAGTTTTGAATTTAATGGACTGTGACGTTTCGACTTTAACACTGAGGGCCCAGCTTCTTAAAGTTGAAGGCAATGATAATACTGCAACTTAAGAATGTAATATATATGTACTTTATATCTAATTACATACTAGTTATGTGATTTACACCAACTGTTTTTTATTTTGTTTTTTCAAGTATTAATCTCACACCGTTAAGCTTTAATTATATTATAGATTTGGCTTTTTTTTTGTAAAGACTTCATAAACTTCTTTTATTCCACTCTAATTAAGTTGAGAACCTATTTCTAATTTTGATACTAAGGTATCATGTCTGCTTTCCGAATTCTCAGTTTACCACTAAAGAAGAAAGCTCTTTCTCTTTTGTTGTTGTAAATATTTATATAAAGTTGAACTGGTTAATTATTACCTCACAGAACTTCGTTTTTATTTACTCATTTTGCTCAAGCTATCTTTTTATCGTGTCATGTATTTAAAATAACTCACTGTGTGTAATACAGCTACGAAAACCTGGGATAATTCGTAAATGTTCGTTGACCATCAATATTTTTGTTCTTACCTTTCAGGAACTCGAGATTATCGCGTCCTAGGTAAACACTGGAATTGTGAATTGTTCCCAGGAAAATTTGTGAGTCCAGATGAAAAGGGGCGGAGTTAAAACAAAGCTCCCTTTGGCCAACAGAGTTAATGTGCCAATGTTTAAATGGACTTTCAAAACTTAATCACAGATAAAACAAAAAGTGGCCTCACCATATTCAAAACCCAAAGACTTTCTTAATAGCTTACCAATGATTAATCTGTGTATATAGATATGTACGTGTGTGTGTGACTGAACATTACATACAATTAGAACAAAACTTGTAGTGTCTAATCACTTATATTAACAGGGAGATTGATATGTATATATTTATTACATTTATGAAATTTTGAAACTTCCATCGAAACATATTCTTAACAAATTAACTCAATTAAATGGCACTTGTGAACACAGGTCAAATATTCAAATGGTGCATACAACATCGAATTGTTGCACAATAAAATTAGCTTTATTAAAAACACGAAACACCAGCTAACAAACTCTACATGTTTCGGTAAAACAGAGAAAGTAAATCTGTAAATCAAACTTTTAATGACTGTAAATGCACATGCGCAAGTGCTGAAACTTTTGTAAATAAAACTACTTACTTTTGTTGTGGTTTTCAGAAAAAGTGGATTAATCTATATTAAAATATTCTTGTAATATATTTTCAAAACTAGAATTTATTTTGTTTTGCAGATTTTGTGGAAAATTACCGATATTAGAGATCTGTTCGTTGTAAACAGAAACTAGGCTAATATACGGATAATAGTTATAGTTGTTAATAGACGTCTGGTTTAGTTTGTTCAGTAAGTCGGATGTAAATCAGAGCTAAACTTAACTAAGGTGTATTACAGATATTGTTTTCTTGCCACCTGTGTATAATGCTAAGGTAATAAATAAATATCACATAACGTTAAGGTAGATAAATATTTTAAAACATTTTTAATTCAGGCAAATTTATGGCCTATTAAAATGTGGACTCTAAATGTGATTGTTTCGACGTCTTTCACCATAGTTAAACTTTGCTTATATTATAATTTTCTTCTTTTTTTATAAGCACTTCATTATTTTAATCATGCTTAATTCAACTGTAATTAGTTTTTAAGTTATTCGAAAATTTGATGCTAAGATATTACAACAGCTTTCCAAATCCTCAGTTTACTCCTAAAGAAGGAATAAGTTAACACTATTGTATCTTGTAAGATCAGTCCTAGTAATGTCGTGTAAAACGTTGAAACATTTTAGAGGCCATAAAATGGCCCGATTCAAAAATGTTTTTATTGTGTACTTATTTTAACGTTGCGTTTTATTTATATATAATCATAACTTGTGTTACATTGTTTTTACTACACATATATTACAGACGTGACGATCAGAGCTTGATTACTCTGTAATAAGCCTTCTTTAGAGTTTTTTTTTCCCAAGTCATTTAATATGAAATTAAAATATAAAAAGCCTTATTTTATCATCCATGCCCACTGAAAGAAAACCTATAGCGAACCAGAAAAAATAATTTGTTGATATTTAGTGATGCTCCAAATAAGTACTCCTACACACGTGCGGTCTTTTTTTTTTTTTTTGTCTCCACACTGACCTCAGTCGGCTTGTCCATATGTATATGTGTTATATTTTCAGCGCTGACAGATGATGGTAAAGGTTTATAACTGCGTGGGATCCTTTCGTGTTCATCCCGTTGTAATAATGAAACGCATGCTGTGATGAAAAATTAATAACGAAAAACATCTCTGAGCGTTGATGTGATTGTCCTGATGGACACTGGTGGTGAAAGAGATTTCCGTTTAACACAACCGACATAATTAACAATAACAAAAATGCACGAACGTAATTTTTCGACTTCTGTTTACCACTTTATAATTCAGAACATCGACAAAATGTATGGTGTAAGATGTTTATCACATTTCTGTTTAGAATAGCCATATTGCGTCACGTTGATCATATTATATCTGAAGTTGTTAGAATGTCATGTGTCGTGAGTTTGTGGAGAATATAGATGTAGTTGTTTTGTTTTCCAAACGAACGTATGCTGCAGAACAGAACGGTTGCTAGTATACTTTTATAGATCGTAAGACACACAGTGGCTATGAGTTGTGAAGTGACTGAAATCTTGATCCGGTTTTTTAACTTGTGTTCATGGTTCATTATACCCAAGCATATGTACATACAGTTTGCAATTGCGTATGACAGTATTACGAAATGTAAAAATATATCTCAGAACGGCTGGTATTGGTATTAACACTTTTACTATTCTTATCAGTAAAAGTTTTAATACCCATACCTGCCGTTCTGAGATATATTTTTATGTCAAGTGGGTTTCTCGTCATCAAGAATTACGAAATGTAATATGTTATAGGTTTTCCAGTACCCATTGTTCTGCTTAAACTCAGATCTTCCAGGTTAATACACATTGTACGTATAGAAAATCCATGTTCAACAAGATGTATATACGTACGTTTAATGTTCCGTATCACTTGATTCGATTTCTTACTTTTTTAAGTACGAAATTTGTTCAGTTTATTGAACAATAAACGCAACTTAATCTGCAATATGTAGTTACAATAGTGATAACTGATATTGTTTCTACTGAACAAGATATTGATCCTCCTTGATGGTAGCTTTTCTATGAATAATGTTGTAATATTTGATTAGAACGTTAAAGTCGTGCATAACTATTTATTTGTTATTTTTTCATCAGTGACTCACTGTAATTAGTATTGATCTGAATAATTATAAACATATATATATATATATTTATATATAGCGCTCATAGGATTTTCAGTATGACGTTCAGACCAGTGTACGTGTATATAGCGCTGTCATTTTTAGTATAATTAACTCACAGACTTATACGCGTGTATATAAAGCTAAAAAACTTTTAAGTATAACTCGTGGCCTTACACATGTGTACACAACAGTCAAATTCATCTTTAATATTTAGAGTGTAAGCAGTGTGCTCAAAGGCAGTTTGAAAGATCGTATTATAAGCTTGAACAAGTCGATTCTACGATATTTTTGTCTTTTGGTAAAATAGTATTAGTAATTCTATTGTACATCCTACTTATTTCTCGCCGTACTGTTTATCGTAATAATTTCGAAAATACACTAACTTGAATATAAAATGATTAACGTATAGGCATTGTAAAGTAACTTACAACCTAGCTAACTTCCATTCATTAGATACTGTTAAACAATTAACTTCCTGACAGCGAGAAGATAATCATCTAGTGCGTTAACTCTTGGTCCACACCTACTGTGTAGGTTTGTATTAAACTTCTGGAGTGAACTTGCTTCATCATAACAGGAACCAATAAACTCCAGGCTCACAGGTGTATAACTAAACTGTTTCATGTTTGTGCAGTTTGTAATGTGACGTAGTATATGCTTATATATCTTTAATATTGCTAATGTAACTGAAAAAAAATCGTTCCTTCTATTTTCTTTGAATATGTTATTATCATAACTTCGCATTCGTAGACTGTATCACGTATATTAACTGTGAAACATGTAATCTAGGTAAATTATACTATTTGCCAAAAGTCTGTGTGTGGTTTACCGCATATAACAGATGAACAGTTGGACCAATCGTCATCACACCTGGTATATTTGTTAAAGAACTCCCTTGCAACGACAAAGGGAGGTTAGCCTTCGGATCCAATTCCCTATGGGTTTGGTTTTTGTTTTGTTCGTTGAAATGGTGCGTCAACTAGTACTTTCTAATTGTGTTTCTAAAATCCACGCAACCACAGTATCCAAGTGTACTTGTCTATTTTTAAATGTAGTTGTTTAGAAAAATGTTTGTTATAATGAATATATTATTATTAAGGCACCAGAAATGTGAAATTTTTGTTAGTGGTAAACGTACTTACGTAAAGGCAGTTGGGACTTCGTGCAATAAAACTTGTAAACTTAGCGTGTGAGACAAAAAATTAGTTTGTTTACTTTCTCATGTACTTATTCTTTATGTGTCAGTAAATGTTGTTGTTTTATATTTATAAAAACACACCAAAGATTTTGAGATATTTTTAAGAAGTAATGAATCTTTGCTCTGTACTCTTTTGATGTATTGAATAAATATTTCAAATTTATTTGAAGGAAACAGTGCCGTATTTTTGAGGTATTCATTTTCCATGTCTTCTATCACGTGTGCTTGTAAAATATACCTGGAAGCAAAGAGATTTGTTTCTATGAGTCTTGAGTCAATTTTATTTCACCATATAGTCACCCTTATAAGAGGTCTAATAATATTTCTTTGGTATGCTGACCCAAATTGTGCCTTGATCAGGCGAAACTGTAGTCCATAGCAAAGAGCGATAACCAATCAAAGCATTAGGTCTCTACATCACAGATTCTTTTTCAATTTCACCTCTAGTAAAAAAAAAGAAATCTTTAACACACATACACATACGTGTATATACACACTTTTTTTATGTACAGTTAAACACAAAGCTACATCACGTGTATCCAAATCCGGTTTCTATGGGGCGAATCAAAAAGAAAATTAACACTTTCCAGTACAGTTTGGCCCGGCATGGCCAGATGGTTAAGGCACTCGACTCTTAATCTAAGGGTCGCGGGTTCGAAACCCCGTCACATCAAACATGCTCACCCTTTCAGCCGTGAGGGCGTTATAATGTTACGGTCAATTCCACTATTCGTTAGTAAAAGAGTAGCCCAAGAGTTGGCGGTGGGTGAAGATGATTAGCTGCTCCCTCCCTCTAGTTTTACACTGCAAAATTAGGAACGGCTAGCGCAGAGAGCCCTCGTGTAGCTTTGCGCGAAATTAAAAAAACAAACCAATACAATTTATATACAAACCAAGAAGATCTCACATATATATATTATATAATAATTAAACAATTTCAAAATATATATTTATTTTGGCAAACCGGCCAGGAGTTGGGTAGAAATTATAATTATTAATGTTTTCTGTTTAAAGGGCAGTAAAAAAATCTTAACAGATTCAAATTTTTACAATTGCATTGTGTGTTCAATACCTAAAAAATATTGGCATTAAAGTGTTTTTAAAACTTTTTACAGTTAAGCAATACAATTGCTAATTGTTTTATCGAAATAATATTCTGATTTATAAATAAATATCTTACTGCTTTATGCTGTATTTGTTGTCTTTCTTGCCGGCTGACATCAGGCCTTGTTGAGTTAATTAATAATATCGTATAGTCAGTCTGTTACAACGTTTTCTTTCGAGCTTCATTATTAAAATGTTAAGCGAACAGTGTATCACTTCACGGAACATTCTCTATGTATGATTTGCTTCGAAAAATGTTACGGCTTTGTGTTGTATTACTATTCATGTACATTCTTATGGAGTTAACTTTAACGTATTTTTGTACACGTTTACGACTACTCCATCTATATGATTTTCATACACACTTAGCAGGAAAGTGAATAAACCTGGTTTTGTGGGGTTTGTAATTTAACTTAACAAATATAATTATATAGAAAATAAATATAAATAAGAAAGTTGATACAGTTTTCTTTATTATAGGTAAATAAACATACAACGTTACTGATTAAAATATCCAAGGGTTCTATAATAGAAACAAAACTGTAGGCAAAATATAATAGAGACTTTACAGTAATCCCCAAGAGGCACAACAGTATGTCTGAGGACTTATAACACTAAAATCCGGGTTTCGAACCCCTTGATGGGTAGAACAGAGCCCATCGTATAGCCTTTTACATTATTACAAACAAACACAATATCACATTTTTGAGAAGTCCATAAAATATATTTAATTCAGGAAATTGTTTTGCTTATATGGATGTTATTTATTTCATTCGTTGATACTTCACAGAATGTTACACCCTCACCTCTAATACCACAGACGTAATTATGAGGGCTTATAACATTTAAATCCGAGGTTTGATCCTTGCATTGGCCACAGTTTATCAGCAAACAAATTCATTAGATGTTTTA
The DNA here is from genome assembly GCF_004210375.1 of Tachypleus tridentatus. Taxonomy (NCBI): domain Eukaryota; kingdom Metazoa; phylum Arthropoda; class Merostomata; order Xiphosura; family Limulidae; genus Tachypleus; species Tachypleus tridentatus. The sequence goes on along the minus strand of NC_134827.1, from coordinate 4,921,338 downwards.
ATATGCACCATTATATCTTTCACACATTGTCATTAATGGAGGACGAACAATTGTTTTTGATGGGCTTGTTATAATAGGTATAAACATATAAACAACCGCAGTTACACCCAATCTTCTGATGACATTTGCGGTTAGAATTATTATACTTTAGTTCGTGTAAAATAAATGAACACACGTTGTTCTACCCCTTTTTGATGTTGCGAAGCTTTCTATTTAAAAAGTAAACAATTTAACTAACAATTTGACAACATTTCTGTTTCGTTACGGAAAAGTGTTTCTGTCCAATCGAAATTTTCTTGAGAAGTTCGTTCACTCAATGAAAAATTTCATAGCATGCCAAAACTTTTAATGTGTTCCCATAAATAAGAAATTTTACTTTACTCAAGTTAAGTCAAACAAACAAGGAATTTACCATAACACTACTCCACCCACTCCTTCTCCCCCAAAAAGAAAACTTCACAAACACAGCAGGTAAAGGAATAACCCAAACTTTGAAGTGAAATGAAATTTTTGGAAATCTTATTTTTAACTAAAGTTTTTCGTCAGTTATACTGCTAATTTTTGCAACCTTGTACTATTTTGCTCATGATTTTGGAATAGAGTGTAAGTTATCAGTGCATATCAATATTCATTAACAACCTCAGCTGTAACGAAGGAAAATTAAACAAGAACTAATGTATCTCTACTGTTATTTTCGTTGCAAAGTCCTCGTTTCCCTCCCATCTTCCGGTGACTCAGTGATAAGTCTGAGAACTTGCTGCGGTGGGCAGAGATAGCCCAGTGTGTATCTTTGTGTCTAACAGTAAATAAACAGACAAAATTTCAAGGTCGCGGTTAGAGATGAATTTAGAAGACAAATGACAATAAGTCTTCGCAGCCAAGGTGACAAGATCAAGTGTGTACTAACTCCCAGGTAGTTCCAAATAAGAGAACTGTGAGGCTGAGCTGTTGGAGAAAAGAGAACGTCTTGATTTAGCAGGAAACGGAGAAGCTTGGCTTACTTGTTTTTGTCAGATACTCTGTAGGGAAATCACAGTTTAACACTGAACCCTGGAGTTTACAACCTACTGTGACGCTCAGACAAGATCTCGCCGACCTGTGATGGTCGTTAAGCCAGGTCAACAATGTTTCATCAGGAAGATGGAATTAGGCTGATGGAGCATGCCGCCGCCACAGTGTCGCCCTCTTAGACTAGCGAAAGGATGACCGTTGAAGGGTCAACGCTGCTCCCTTCTATTCTATTATCCCATACTTCAGAAGATGGTATCGAGATCACAGGTTTCCGGTTACATGTAGTTAGTAAAGTTTACTCATTTTGGTCATTTGGCTAATACACTTAACAGTAACACGCTTAGCTTCTAAACTGTCAAGTCGGAACAGATTTAGCAATTCGTGAAGAAACAGTTGTTTGCTCTCTTTTAGTTTATGACACATGCACACACACACGTATCTGTTAAACAACTGTAAAACACAATTAGTACAAATATGGTGTGCTGGCATTGACATTCATCATCTTAAACTTCTATATTTCGCCAGTCCACATATGGTCACAGATGAAAACAATAACAACACATGAAACTCACCATGTAATAAGAGCTAAACTGAATAATTAATATAATTCACATTTTTGATGGCAACAAATGTTATCTAAAACGATGAAAAAGAAACTTAAATAGGGGAGGGGGGAAGGAATCACGTAATGATGCCAGAGCTGGTCGAAATCAATGTTCTTTCCTAAGAATAACAAAAAGGAAATATTTCTATATTACATATAATGTTCACCTATATAAATAAAATGGAAACTCTATAACTCGAGCACTTTCCAAAGGTCTGCCTTTCGAAGACGCTCGGGTCATTGGGTTTCTATTTTATTTCTATCAAGACTTCTTGACCGACGTGTTTTTCTAACATCGTGAATGTTCACCTATATAAACAAGTATGCGCAATAAAACTTTTAGGATAAAAATATGCAGTATTATTCAATAAATTATTTTAGCCCGAACGTTTCGAAACTTTATTCTTGTTCTAATGAAAACCTTACCATATCCCAACATACTATTTATACTAATTAAACTATCCTTGTTCTCTTGAGTACATGGTTTAAAATCTTAAATTTGGTATTTACTGGAGGATAAAAAGCGAACATTCTGTAAACTAAGTGAAGAAGCACCTATAAAAATGTCTTTACTGAAACATTGCTTGCATCATTATCTATTTTAAGAAACTATGAAACTAATTTTATAGACCCAGATCCAAATCTTTGTCCCCAAAACACGTTCATTACTATGGAAACAAGGGTTAAAAGAACTCGATTAGCTCGTAAGGATCCCCTCTCTTCGGTTTCCAATGTACTGAATTTTAGTCTAAATTGTGCTATGAGAAATTTCTTTAAAAATGCTGCCTATTGTTGTTTTTTTCTATAACTAAAATTTCTATTAACTCTGTTTACAGATACTCAGAAATTCGAGAGAACAACTACAAGATTTCCAATTTTTCGTTTAGGTCACCATAAATGAATTCTACCTTCGAAAATTGTGATTAGAAACCTGTTAGTTTTCACTGGTCTATGCACTCGAGGTTTCAAATAGTTTTTGTTACTTGCTTTTAAACAAAACCAGCGAGACAAGCAGTAAATCTAAAAACGTGTAACTGAAACAAAAAAACGAACGGATAACGATATGTCAACCACAAAACGCGAACATTTTTAGTTAGAAAACTGCGAATGTGAAAGTACTTTAATAGAAAAAACTACCTGAGCATGACCTCATGGCTAGGTATGATATTACCATTATTGTTTAGCATTCTTAGCTTTGGATGCGTGATAAAAGTAACAACCAATCTCGCTATTTGGTTAAGATATATATATTAACCAAATAATTATGGTTTGTTTGCTTTAACGCAAGTTAGCACAATAGGCTATCTGCGATCTGTCCACCGCAAGAAATCGAACCCAAGAATTTAGCGTTGTAAGTCAAGATTCTTATCGCTAGCCCACTGGCGAACCTTTCAGCTGAACAAAAACGACTCAAATTAAAATAATTAAGGTAAATTATATACTGACTTATTTTATATATAAGTGTGATTAAATTATACATTGCAAGGGTGTGTGTGTTTCTAATAGCACAGCCAATCGAACCCATGATGTTAGATTTGTAAATCCATAGACTTAACGCTGTACTAGTGGGTGCATTGCAAGGGAATGTCACCCTTCGATCAGATTAAATTGAAGAAGTAAAAACAAAAGCAAATAGGAATTTTTCGCAATATCAGTTTTATACTTTTTCATTTTATTAAAGCGCGAAGGTTCAAATGGGCTAACTGCGTTATGCCCACCACATGGGATCGAAACACATATTTTAGCATGTTAAGCCCTCGAGTTTATTATTTAGCTACTAGGAATAATTGCTTGTTTACATCAGCGCAAATATAATTCATATAAATCTGGTCACTATAGGTGGGGATTACAAACTCAGTTTTCCGTCAGGTCCGGCATGGCCAGTTGGTTAAGGCGCTCGACTCGCAATCTGAAGATCGCGGGTTCGAATTCCCGTCACACTAAAAATATTCGTCCTTTCAGTCGTGGTGGCGTTATAATGTCACGACCAATCCCACTATTCGTTGGTAAAATAGTAGTTCAAATGTTAGCGGTTGGTGGTGATGACCAGATGCCTTCTCTCTAGACTTAAACTACTAAATTAGGGACGGCTAGCGTAGATAGTTCTCGTGTAGCTTTGCGTGAAATTCAAAAACTAACAAACAAATTTATATGCAAAAACGGCTCGTTTGGGCTGAGAAAACACTTTTACATAGAAGAGCGAACAACGTTTCGACCTTCTTCGGTCATCGTCAGGTTCACAAAGAAAGAGGTAACTGACCGGAAGCTGACCACATGTTTGAAAGGGGTTGTGTAACTGTGTGTCGAAATGTAGAGGGCGGTATTAATGTTTGAATATATAATTTTATTTATTAATATAGGTATAAAGGCGTTCCTTTATATTGGTTTATTTTGGGTTTAAGTTGTTGTATAAGTAAGGCTTCTTTAATTTTGCGTTTGTTTATGTTTGTTTCTTTATTTAGTATTTGAGTGTTTTCTATGGTTATGTTGTGTTTATTTGACTTGCAGTGTTCGAAAACGTGTGAAGGTGACTTTTTATGTTCTTTGAATCTGGTTTCCATTTTCTACTTGTTTCTCAATATAGAAGTCGTGGCAGTAATCACATTGTATTTTATAAATAATGTTGGTGTGGTGTTTGTCAGTGTAGTTTTTACATAGTATAGACCTCAGTTTTGTGCCGGGTTTTTGAATAAATTTGGTATTAATTGGAATGTCAATTAATACCACAGCCAATCGAATGTCACCCTTCGATCAGATTAAATTGAAGAAGTAAAAAAAAAAGCAAATAGGAATTTTTCGCAGTATCAGTTTTATACTTTTTCATTTTATTAAAGCGCGAAGGTTCAAATGGGCTAACTGCGTTATGCCCACCACATGGGATCGAAACACATATTTTAGCATGTTATTCATGAAACACATATTTTAGCATGTCATGTTATTTAGCATGACATTCCAATTAATACCAAATTTATTCAAAAACCCGGCACAAAACTGAGGTCTATACTATGTAAAAACTACACTGACAAACACCACACCAACATTATTTATAAAATACAATGTGATAACTGCCACGACTTCTATATTGGAGAAACAAGTAGAAAAATGGAAACCAGATTCAAAGAACATAAAAAGTCACCTTCACACGTTTTCGAACACTGCAAGTCAAATAAACACAACATAACCATAGAAAACACTCAAATACTAAATAAAGAAACAAACATAAACAAACGCAAAATTAAAGAAGCCTTACTTATACAACAACGTAAACCCAAAATAAACCAATATAAAGGAACGCCTTTATACCTATATTAATAAATAAAATTATATATTCAAACATTAATACCGCCCTCTACATTTCGACACACAGTTACACAACCCCTTTCAAACATGTGGTCAGCTTCCGGTCAGTTACCTCTTTCTTTGTGAACCTGACGATGACCGAAGAAGATCGAAACGTTGTTCGCTCTTCTATGTAAAAGTGTTTTCTCAGCCCAAACGAGCCGTTTTTGCATATAAATTTCTCAACAAGTGGGTTTCTCGTCATCACTAACAAACAAAGTTTTCGTCAGCAGCTACATATAAAGCTTGAACTAACGTAGTTGATTCTAGGGCCCGGCATGGCCAAGCGTGTTAAGGAGTTCGACTCGTAATCCGAGGGTCGCGGGTTCGAATCCCGGTCGCATCAAACATGCTCGCCCTTTCAGCCGTGGGAGCGTTATAATGTGACGGTCAATCCCACTATTCGTTGGTAAAAGAGTAGCTCAACAGTTGGCAGTGGGTGGTGATGACTAGTTGCCTCCCCTCTAGTCTTACACTGCTAAATTAGGGACGGCTATCTCGGATAGCCCTCGAGTAGGTTTGCGCGAAATTAAAAAAAAACACAAAAAAACAAGCTGATTCTGTCTTATAACTTTCCACTATAAATACTAACTGTTGTAAATTATTCTGGGCCCTAGTTTTAAAAACTAGCATTTCCGCTCCTACTTTGTGAATTTTTCTTTCCTCCAGTTTCGTGTGAATTGATTCGTTGGTAAAATTGAATAAAGCTATTCATATTCACCTGATTTCTTCATTATGTTGAACAACTGTCTGATTCATAGAATTCATTTTAGTCGTCACCTATTAAATGTATCATTTTCTCAGAAACTCGTCTTTGGTTATTTACTGTCTTATTTAATTCTGTTAAGTCATCTGTTATTTCTGTTCCAAAAAGAAGTTTGAAAACACTTCCACCTGCATTAATCAGTCCACGTGCCTATGTCAGTCTGAAACTGTAACGTTAATTTTGATATCATTTAGTTAGCTCAATAATTATATATATATATATATATATATTATAATTCGTCAGTTTCTGAACGATATTTATGAACTAAGGTAAGATAATTATTTATTAAACCTATCTGCATTATCCGTAATACTCGAATTACAGATACTCCTCTATCTGTAAACGTTGTAATTTATTCGTGTGCATTTGATTTAACGTTACATTAGATTCTCGATCAAATTATTTGTAGGATATTACTATTACTACTTGTAAACATTTCAGAACTTCACACATTGTGGAAACGGAAACTCTTCTACAGTTATCCATTTATGTCGTGATAAAATGAAGTTACCTTCTTCAACAAACACAATTCCCGCCTTATTTTCTACAAAGACAATATTCACATTTTGTTCTACTATTATGCCAACAAGTACCATCAGAATAATCCTGGTGTAACTAAAAATATATCCGCAGCTAACATGTATTGAAGGGAATTAACGTAGTATAGATATACATGCAATGGCACCAACTTGCTCTGTTATTTGTTCTTGTACTATTTCAAAAGCTAATTGCATTATTTTAATCATCTCAGCTTTCTAATCTTCACTTAAGGCAAAACTCATTCCTTTAGGTATTAATATTTCCTGCATTGGTAAAACTACATCTCTACCATGCGAAATTTAAAGTTACATAATTAATGTTGATAGGGTTAGAAACATTATGGAACAGATATAAATTACCGAAAATATAAACTTTTATGTAATTGATGTTATTGTTTTTCATTCATTATAAGCCTTTATATGTTAACCAATGTTAATAAAGTGTATATCTTTTGGTGTAGAATTGGACTTGGTATCATTTATTCCTTGCTTTACTTGTAAGTTCCTCCAGTTGGTTGATTTGTGTTCCCATTAGCAACTGCATACCCTGGGTTTTTATATAAATGTATTGTAACGGCGTCTTGTTGCCCCAAACCACGCTCTCTCGTTCCCACAATGGAGCAGCCTGTTATAGGTCGCTGGTGTATTTGTGGAACAGGATAGAAGATTGGCTCAGACATAAACAGCTAATCTTCACATAGACATAACTGATGTTTATCTAAAACAACAACAGGTATACAGGCTTTCTTGAGACACCAAGCATGCTGCAATACTAGAACTGAGGATAGGTTGATGAACGAAATAATAGAACCCTCAGAGAGTACTTGATTGCCTCCAGTGGTCATTCTAAATGAGAATGACAGAACTCCTGGCTTTTATGTTGATTTAAGACAGTTAGTTAATATGCATTATTGACTTTTCCTAAAACTGGATGGACATATATGTGAACTTGTTCGAGGGTACTCATTAATTTAACACAATAAGTCTGACTTCTGTCTATTGAAAAGTCAAATTTAGTGTGTGAATTCTGAATGTGTCATTTTGTCTGTTAATATAAACAAAAATAGAATTTCTTAAATATACAATGGACAAGTGCAATTTCCACTTATCCTATGAAAACTGGATGACCAAAGAATAGCCTCAGCCTGATATCAAAAGATACCTCCATCGCATTTTGTATTTAAATCCATACTGTTGACAGTTTGTAGCAATATGTTTTTTCAAGGGAACCACACTGCTGTCTGTCTGCATTTATTAAGGCTATTTATTATACATTGTGGGTACATGCATATGAGCAAGACGTTTATCTGAAGCAAGTAGTGATTTATTATCACCGATAGTAATATCAGTGATAATGGTATTGGAGCAGATTTGTCAAAGGTACGGGATAGACGTGAAATATACGATCACGTATGCAAGTCGAATGTTAACACACCTGAATGCCAATACTGTACAACATAGAAGAAACTGCTTGGAGATATAACTTTTAACAAGCATTACCATCATGACTTGTGCAGCATGAAACTCACCAACTGTGTGGACAACACATCACAGAAATGGCTGAAGGACGTAACAAATACGGAAAATATTGCTGTAATGATGTGGCAAGATTACAGGTTTCCTTTGCAACATTACCCTTGTCAACAGCACATAAATACCAATGCATTATCTTGACAGCTAGTGAGATAATTTATATGCAATATATATCTGGGTCCTGGATATATCCCAGTAGGAAAAGACATTGCAACAAGCAGTAGTGACAAACGATATCAGGCACATCATAACATATGAAACATTGAGGCTGTGGCAGTCATAAATGAATAAAAATTGACTGTAATTAAATCTTACTTGTCATTGAGCATAGAATTGCACATTAGATTTTCTGTGCTTTGTTCATTACAAATATTAAAACCTAAATTTTAGTGTATTAACCCTATAGACTTGCCTATGAGTCATCGGAGGCCTCTCAATCAATAAAAGCACCGAAATATTTATTATTCAGCAATTTCACACAATAAAAAGCATGGTATTATACATACAAATTACAAAGTTACTTCTTTTCTGTGAGCTACGAACTTACAAGTCATTCAACTAATAATAGTGTTTCAGATAATCAAAAAACGAACACATTATACAGTTTCATTCATTTCTGCTCGTAAAAGACTGCACAGAAAAAGACTAAATAAATTAAAGAGGCCAACATTCATGGGCAAGTGCATCATGTCTCTGCCGTGCAATCCTAACATGGCTAATTTTGACACCAGAAAAATCGAAAACTATCAATACTATCTAAGTTTGTTTACGTGCGCTTGAATAATTCAAGAAAATTCCAAACTGTACTTTTCTCGTTGAAAAATTTAGCAAAAGGCATAAATTCCAAAAACTGTCTACATTCCAGTTTGGGATCTGTTTTGGAATTTCGTACAAAGCTACTCGAGGGCTATCTGTGCTAGCCGTCCCTAATTTAGCAGTGTAAGACTAGAGGGAAGGCAGCTAGTCATCACCACCCACCGCCAACTCTTGGGCTACTCTTTTACCAACTAATAGTGGGATTGACCGTCACATTATACGCCCCCACGGCTGGGAGGGCGAGCATGTTTAGCGCGACGCGGGCGCGAACCCGCGAATTACGAGTCGCACGCCTTACACGCTTGGCCATGCCAGGCCCGTTTGGGATCTGAAAAAAATGGTACCTTTGCACCAAATTCCATGTAAAATGTCAAGAAAACGTAAAATTATGGGTTTATTTAACCTTTCCATCCACTAAAATGACCTAAAATAGGCGTATTCTACATTTGTTATATATATGTGTGTGTGTGTGTGGAACCTGTAAAAAAGTAAAAGTATCATTGTACAAAACCCTACGTCATTACAAAAGTCATGAGATAACGTGGTTTTACACTCTCACTTGAGATGTTCTAAAAATGTTATGCAGAGTATTAAAATGAACATATATACCAAAAACACACAATACGCAAGTGAAAAATCAAACACTTTCTTTATTCACAATACCCGTATGCCATTTCTACTTGCTGACCTGCTTCTAAATTATGTTGTTATTTCTCACAAGATACGGGATAACCTAGAACAAGGACAGGAGTAAAAATTAATTTGTTTATATATAGGACAAGGACCAAACGAAAATAGTAAGATATCAGATTTTGAAGTCAGGTAGGAAAACTAGAGCAATATTCCACATTCCTCAGATTTCCTATGTCAACGATTATCTCAAATTAAAATACTTTGCATTATCTTGTACAGCTATATATGAGCGTATTCCACCATAGTGTAGGCACAAGGTGAAACTAAAATAAACTTTCGTTAGATAAACGTCGTTTTACCTAACTTTTACCGAAACAAAATAATTGATACTTGTTCACAACCTATATACATTTGGTTTACCGAGAAGACGCGAACTATAAGCAAAACACCTACATGAAAATTTAAAAACATTTCAAGAATATATCTGACTAGTATACTTTGTATGATGTATAGAAGGGCAAACTTTGATAATATTCACATTGACTCTTTCTGCTCCAGCAAACAGACTGTTCAGATGAAATTCGACATTCGTTTAAAACAGTAAAACTTCAATATCTACTCAGTGTCTGTGTAGAAACAAGCTTGTTTGTTTTTAATTTCGCACAAAGCTACTCGAGCTGTTCTTAATTTCGAAGTATTAGACTAATGAGAAGACAGCTAGTCAACACCACCCTCCACAAGCCCTTGGGCGGCTCTTTTATCAATAAAATGCGAGATTGACCGCAACGTTATAACGCTACAACGAAGGAAAGGGCGAACGTATTCAATGATGGGATTCAAAATCGCGAGCTACGTCCTAGCTACCAAGCCATAATAAGTAAAAATTAGTATTATTTGTGTTGCACGTGTACTCGAATCTCCATTACTTTGCTGGTTGCGATCCTTCTAATCTTTCTAATCTTTTAATATGTTCTTTTTATTCTGAGTTTTGTACTTGAAGCTTGAGACTCACCAGCTAGTTATTAGGTGACCCGAATACCACAAGCCCACTATAATTTATTTATATCAGAAAAGACGTATAGATAAACAATAAAAGGAACATAACTAAGTTCTGAGCAAAGTTGATAGGCGAAGGAAAGTAAAATATTGTTTCAAATATCTTTGTTGTTACAATAAAAATATCTAATGTGCCTCATATAAAGTCGAATCGTACAGGACTTTTATCTTAATGAGTTATTTGCACGACACCTTTTAATTTGTTATAAATTCTATATGAAGATCAGTGTTGTTTCAAACATAAGAAATACCACTATTTGTAGGAATGTAAACTACAGATAATCGTAGCGTGCACGCAGTCGTCACTACATGTAAAAAATTGATTTTCCTAGTTATCGACTATAATGGAGAATTGTGCAGGATTCCAAACACAGAAATAAGCAACTAAATATTCCAAGTAGCTCAGCCGCGAGTCTAAAAGATTTGAGACGCTAAAAACCGGGTGTAGCTTTGTGCTTAAAAATAAACTCCTTAATACAATTCGATAGAATTGTGCTATATTCAATGAGTTAAAATAGAATAGTTATAATTAAAATGTTTACATTAATATATCTTTATAATCGTTATGTACAATAATTAGAAATGCGCATAGAACGCTTGTAGTTTTATTGGGCTTCTCACAGTTTCGTACATCACTAAAGCGGAAACGTAAAAACATGACGCTTTTCTTTCTCTGTCATTAATTCGTTCAAATAGCGTAAAAAGAATCAAAGAAGATTTCAGTCAGCGTTTAGTGTAACGTAAGACGGTAGCCTGACCTGTCACTCTGTGTAAACACTCTATCTTGCTGTAATTTGAAATGTGTGTGTGTATAATAAATAAACGATGTGAAGCGTATGTGTACTTACAAAAGAAGCAGTGATATCCTTCAAAGTATTTTACCATTGTGCTAGCAAAACCAGATAGCCTTAAGACATAAAGAAATTTCTGTTTCGTATGTTGTAGTTTGTTTACAATGACACTCACCGTTACCAAATGCATCAAAAAGCATTGGCAACGACATTCTTTCTAAGAGAAAATGTCAAACCAGCAGTTTTGTAGTCATCACATGATTAAAAGAGAAGCTTTAATACTAACTTAGTTAAGTTGTGAGAAACGTTATCATGTATCAAATAAAAACACTGTTGAGCATAAGAATGTCAGTTTAAGAATGTGCTGTACTGGTTCGAAAATATTAATTAAACGTCTGGTTAGTTATACCCACGCTTGCAACAGAGGAATGGTTTGAAATGTAACGGAAGGGTTGGGTTGGTTTGAATTTCGCGCAAAGCTACACGAGGGCTATCTGCGCTGGCCGTCCCTAATTTAGCAGTGTAAGACTAGAGGGAAGGCAGCTAGTCATCACCACCCACCGTCAACTCTTGGGCTACTCTTTTACCAACGAATAGTGGGATTGACCGTCACATTATAATGCCTCCACGGCTGAAAGGGCGAGCATGTTTGGTGTGACGGGGATTCAAACCCGCGACCCTCAGATTACGAGTCAAGTCCACTTGGTCAAACCGGGCCATAACAGAAGGGTATGTGGCTGTAAAATAGAGAGGAGGCAACGTTGCACAAACAACACCAACTACAGAAATAAAGAAGACGCTAAGTACAGTAAAACCAAACTAAGTGAAATCGAATAAATAGGCCTGGCATGGCCTAGCGCGTTAAGGCGTGCGCTTCATAATCTGAGGGTCGCGGGTTCGCGCCCGAGAAGCGCCAAACATGCTCGCCCTCCGAGCCATGGGGGCGTTATAATGTGACGGTCAATCTCACTATTCGTTGATAAAAGAGTAGCCCAGGAGTTGACGGTGGGTGGTGATGACTAGCTGCCGTCCCTCTAGTCTTACACTGCTAAATTAGGGACGGCTAGCACAGATAGCCCTCGAGTGGCTTTGTGCGAAATTCCAAAAAACAAACCAAACCATCGAATAAACAAATAACTCCTTTCTATGCAGTTCTCAGGCAGACACTCTTGGGACATCACAATTTTTAACCTTTTTTTATGAATTTCTATAATGAGAATAATGCCAACAAGATTTTAAGAGTGTCAAAACGAAACATGTCAATTGCAACAGCGAATAATAGATAATAAAGAATATATTGACACCAGTGGTATACTTATGTAGGGGCTAGAAGGGGACCAGCCCCAGAGTTCATGGTCTTAATGGGGGCCTATTTGATAATTTTATTCTATGTAGAAGTACGTGGAATGTAGAACCCATAAAAATTATTAATCTCTGGGCCCACACAACCTTAAATCCGCCACTGATTGACACGTCTAAATGCAAACTTTTTCAGTTTTTATTTGGTACGACATTTCGGGCAAACGTCCTTCGTCAGGCAATAAAAACTGTGGTAACGCAATTTTTTTTTCTGCTTAAGTAGGTGATCTGTCCGAAAGGTCGTAGAAAACTAAAATAATAATAAAGTTTTAAAGTAGATGTGTTTGATTATTCTTTATTATCTCTTATCTAAGTTTTCTTCTCACATCTTGCGGAACAACATTTATTCAAGAGTATAATGGTGACAATAGATCAGTCCCAAATTGAAGTGTTTACTACGTAAAAAAAGTTGTTTTTAACTGTATTATTTATTTATTGTGTTACGTGAGAGTTCAAGAAGGACTTTTAAGCGAAACTGAATTGAAGATAACTATTATTCAACTTTAATTATTGAAATGAAGTGAGATAAAACCTATTTAATATTTGACTACACCTGAAAATTGAATAAACAAATGAAAACAGTCGGAATTAAAGGATAAAAAACAGGTACACATTTTCTTAAGTTGGTATTATGACTTGGCGTTTCAACATTACTAAGTATAGGCTAGAACATCAGCCCAGAATGGGGATTAAGTTGTCTTCTCACTCCTGTGTAACAATTGTAAAGTTAGCCTCGCAATCGATACATAACTGTTCCATGTATGGTCAAAACTACCTGGATTTACATGTGGAATATTAGTACTATTCAATTGAAAGAAAGTAAACTGAAGCAGATCTAAACTGGAGGTGAAATAAATTAAATGTGACTAGTGTTAATAAAAACATCTAGACGGGGTAGAATTGTACTGCTAAAAAACAACCACAGAAAACCAGTAATTGCACATTACGTAAACTTTGACGAGTAGAAATTTAAAGCTAAAGTAACCAGCCAGCAAAGTTGCAAATCTATAGCTGGTTCAATAGTTTTAACTTAATTGCGTTCCTTACTAGATGGTGGCAGTTATACAACGAGGGGATATCAACTAATGCCAACTATTTGCACAAATGACTCAGGCGATATAGAGATATTGCTCTATTACCCTTGCAATAAAATGTAGTCTTAAGAACACTTTTCGCATGTCCGTTACAGGTGTATGTGTTCCAATGAGTGGAACAGTAGTTTATATATCAAACACATATTAACTATAGCGGTGGAAATATGTAGGCAAGATGAACCAAAGTAAGATGGTTTGCAAAATTTAAAATGTTTAATTAAACGAAGCAAGTTTAGTTAGATATTCACCTTTTTAATAATTGCAAGATAATTTATCAAAAATTGTATGAAAAACAGTTAATTCATAATTGAAATTTTCAGTATTGGAACAGTCGGTTTAACTGGACAATTTTGTTAACATTCTTCGGTTAAAACATATATTACACCATACTGTAACGGACAGAAGGCTAACTTTAATTCAAACACTCGTGTTAATGATGAGATTTTCTTTCGCTGCACCGAAACTTCAATAAAATGTCCACAGATGTCGTCTTAATCATCACACAAATACGTCTATATTGTTTTTCAACAATAATTCAATAAAATATTATTAACTATAAATAACCATGGAAATAAGAAAAAAAAACAAATTAAGTCCGTCACAACCACTTGAAATTAGAATTATTTTGTTTTCTAAATTGCTATATTTTACAAAAATTGAGAAAAACAAAGACTAATTTCATTTCATTGCTTACTGATGCTATAGATAGTATTGAATTAAAGTTAAAAAACACAAATAATATACATATCTGATCCAGAAATATTATGCACACAAACTTCTTTAAACCACATCACCGTTGTGATAAAGGCGAAAGAAATAAAATACTTCGCTCCATAGGCCTACGTTTTCAGATAATCATAAATTCTGATTAAAAGGAAGGTTAAAAAAAATAATTTAGACTATGCTATAAATCATAACAAGATCAACGGTACTGCAAATGAAGAGCTTAGCTCTAACATTTTAACTGCTTTGCAAAGTGCACACAGGTCGCTGTTGTGATAAATTACTAAACTATGATCAAAACATAATCAGTTAACGTATTTCTAGAATGCATAATTTAAAACACCTAATTTATAAATTAAAAGATTTGTTCGTTAATTTATAGTTAAGTGTAAAGCAGCACAATGGACTATTTGTTCTCTGCAATCCATTGACTTAATCAATGAAAGCACGTCTGTATTGAATCAACTTTTAAAGCCCTGAGCGTCAGATCTACCATCTTTTAGATTAAGGTAACTCTTTATTTGTCTTCCCCCGTCGCACTAAACATGCTCGCTCTTTCAGCCGTGGGGTGGTTATAATGTGACATTTCATCCCACTATTCGTTGGTAAAAGAGTAGCGCAAGAGTTGGTGGTGGGTGGTGATGACTAGCTGCCTTCCCTCTAGTCTTACACTACTAAATTAGGGATGGTTAGCGCAGATAGTCCTCGTGTAGCTTTGCGCTAAATTTAAAAAAACAAACAAACAAATAAACAATCATTTGTCTTCCATTCAAAATGGGCCCGGCATGGCCAAGCGCGTTTAGGCGTGCGACTCGTAATCTGAGGGTCGCGGGTTCGTATCCCCGTCGCGCCAAACATGCTCACCCTCTCATCCGTAGAGGTATTATAATGTAACGGTAAATCCCACTATTTGTTGGTAAAAGAGTAGCCCAAGAGTTGGCGGTGGGTGGTGATGACTAGCTGCCTTCCCTCTAGTCTTACACTGCTTAATTAGGGACGGCTAGCACAGATAGCCATCGAGTAGCTTTGTGCGAAATTCAAAAACAAACAAACAATCCATTTAAAATAGTTTGAATTGATCAATATCTAACGATGTGGCAAGAAACTTTCCTTAACCGTCATTCAGAATCTGGTTAAGCATCAATAGTGTGGAATACCGTCGGTCCATGTTTATTTCAAGATTACTTAAATTGCAAGTCATTTTTGTTCTAACTCGAATGTTAGTGACTCGTTTTGAATAACCGCGTTCAATACATTTATGGATAAAGGTTTGTTTAAGTTGTTTTTTTTTAGACGACACTGCACAGTTTTTAGAAGATTACTTACAGTTGTCGTCAAACGAAAAATTCAAAACTCATAGGTTTTAGCAAGATAGTCTTTTTTAATGATTTTTTAATCAAAAGCGACAGATAACCCTCGTGTAGCTTTGTGAGAAATTCAAACCAAACCAAAACCTTTTCATTGATCCTTGAGTGAAGATATGTGATATTTGTACATTATCGAATAAATTTATTATGATGGCGTTACATTTACACACGATAACTGTAGTTACTTGATGGGTAAAGCAGTGCAAAAATCAGCTTTTGGATAAATATCATTCTCTTATTCTTGGAATACCGTGATACTGGCCCGACATAGACGAGTAACTGTCGTAACTTTTCTTATACAAATTCTTAATTTTTTTTAATTTTTCGTAAAAGCTTGTACTAGTACAAATAAACTTTGCGGCGTGTGTTATGCCCATTAATGCTTCTGCCATTTCTTTCTTCTTGAGAAAAATGAGCCACAAATAAAAGATAGACTTGTTTTAGTTAGTAGTACATCGTGTCAAAAGAGACAGCTAAAAATTTGGCTTCTTTTATTACATAAGCAATGGCTTGGTGAAGAATTTTTCCAATTGCATGCATCATTTGATTTTTGGAGAATAATTAGGTGTAACTAGGGTAAAATTTTGAATTTGCATTTGCACTTTGTTGAGAGGGTGCAACATATTCATTCCAAGCATACTATGAGATTCATGTCTTTCGGAAATTAACTTTTATTTGAAAAATAAAAACCGTCTTTATTACCCAACGAAAAGAAAGTTACAAGCATCCTAGCGTGTTTGTCACATTAAGTTTGAGTTGTATTGTGTCATGCCGAATCTAGCATTCGTTGCTTTACAGCTCTGGAAGTCTTTTTCGTTCTTTGTTAAACTGAACTTAGTCAATACTTTTGCTCATATTAGCAATATTTTGCTCACTTTTTGCATGCTCTCGGTCGAAAAGATGAGATCCTATATGTGGATTCTAACTACGTGACATGGGAAACAAACAAAGTCTACCGTTCTTAAATTAATGGTATTCTAACCAAGATTTGTAGTTGTATATTGGAGATTTAGTAAATCTTTATTTTTCGTCAAACAGTACTGGATATAATAACTCATGGTTTCACTGGTCACATTTGAAACAAAAGTACAAATTCTGGGGTAAAATAAATTTTATTAATATACACATGACATTATAACACATTAGGTCTCCATCTTGTTCCAAACAAAGCTATTATGCTTAGTTAAAGACATTTGATTTCTGGGATATAGGAAAGCACCACACAATAAACTTTTAAAATTAATAATAAGATTTATGCACAAATTTGGTTACAAGTTCAATGTGCTGATATAAAAACTAATTATGTACAATTAATTTGTTCTTTGTTATGATCTAGTAAATGTATTTAGATATTAATTCCTATAGTAAGATGACCTCTCAAGACAATTCCTACTTGTACAGTTTGCTTTTTATGGGATACAAACATAATCCACCCATGTTTGGTACCCATGAATTGAAGGAAATGATTCTAATGGTTGAATAGTGCCTGAATTCCTGCTTGGGTCACAATAATACATCACTTTGAACTGATGTAGATGAAACGCACTGGGCAGGATTCCCTGAGATAGAATGTCCACGAAACCCTGGCATTGATGCATAGTTTTTCAACACGTTAATATAGCATGTATCCTTGTAAGATTACATTATGGACGAAAACTAAATAGAGGATTGTTTTCATTTGAATAATTCATTAAAATAATAATAATAGCAAGTAAATAGCCATGAATGGAAGACAAACCAACTTAGTAATTAAGAAAACTTAAACCACCCGATTTGTTTTACTCTATTTTTAAAATATATTTGAAATTAACACTAAAAAAAAGGTTAAAACGTTATTATCTTGCTGTGAATTAGGTTTTAACATTAGGACTTGCTGTACGAAAAGTGTATAATAAATTTAAAGAATAGTATTAAATATATAATGTTACTTTATGTAAATTCAGGTTAAATAGTTAATACACAGGATCACCTACAAAAAGTTGTAATATTTTCAAAACTTGATCCAAAATTCGAGCGCTACCAAATAATTGACTATTCTTCTCTGTAATCACCCTTTACATGACAATGCTGGGAGCAGTAAGGAGGTTAACATTATTTTGTTATTACTTCAGTAGACTTTTCACCAAAAGTTCCATATCAGGCTTTAATTCTGATCTCATATCTTGAAAATTAGTCGATTCGTCATTTTTCCTTTTATTAATCCCGAAGATATTCAACTAAACATGAGTTACACTGATGAAATAAAAATCCTATTGCCCGAGTGCTTTTGAAAGGTGAACCTTTCTTATTCAGGGGCAAACTGAGATTATATGAATTACGGTGATTTTTTTATGCAAATTTTGACCAACAAGGATTTTTTTACCTTTTGTCTCTCTCTTGTGTCACTATCACGTTCTATATATACGTGAAGAACGACATGCTTAAATTCCCGAATTGTTTTCGCAAATACAGTAATGTGATTGTTAAACAAATTGTGAATTAAAAGCATTATTCATGTTACTAATACTTCACACCTTGGTTGTAAAAAGATCTTAGATTCCGAGCTCGAGATATTCAAACAGCTTTATGATTTACGTGATAACGTTCGTGAAACTTAAAAATCAACTTATGTGATTAGTCATCTCCAGCCATTTAATCGTTTAATAGCTGAGAGGTGACTTAACTTTTTTATTTGGTCATTTATTTTTATTATTTCGTTCTTAAAAGATCCAAAAATATATTACAAGAAAATTCATTGTCAGGGACCTCGGTGACAAAGATGCCACTGAATTGATTATCATTCTAAGTAAAGTAGTTACGTATAAAAAAAGTACTGATGTTCGTATTTTGGAGTTCCTGTCAGTGAACCTGTTAACTGTTCTTTTTTTTCTGCTTACATTACAGTTTTTACTCAATATTTGAACGCAAAACTACTAAGGTTATCTGCCACCGTCTTTAATTTTGAACTACTAAGCAGAGGAAAGCCAGGCAGTCAGCAGTACCTTATCCCAACTCGCGCTAAGAGACTTACTGTCACTCTTATTACACACCCATAGCTCAAAGGGTTGGAAATATGTTATTGTATTGCATGGATTCCAACCTGGGCTCGCCAACTCCAAAATCCTGAGCTCTGCTACAGGGCCAACTCGCACCCTCAGTTTAAAGAGAAGTTTGCTTAGAAGTTTTTGTTTGTTTTGATTTCCGAATTTCACGTAAAGCCAAACGAGGGCTATCTGCGCTAGTCTTCCCTAATTTAGCAATGTAAAGCTAGACGGAAATCAACTAAACATCACCACTCGCTGTCAACTCTTGGGCTACTCTTTTACCAACGAATAGTGAGATTGACCGTTACTTTATAACGCCCCTGACGACTGAATGGGCGAGCATGTTTGGTATGACAGGGATTCGGACTCGCGGTCCTCAGATAACGAGTCAAGCGCCCTAACCATATGACCATGCCGGGCCATTACCTCGAAACAAATGTTATCCATCTATCATAGACACGAAGCTACGAACTGTGTTTCGTAGTTGTCATCTTGGAAATAAATGTTTTTTTCTTGTTTCGAAACGAATCAACTTTGTCTGGTTTCCCTTGGAAAATTTTGACTTATTCATACTCTGTAAACCTTTTGTATCAAAACCTCCTGTTATTATGACCTTAATTAAGTTTACTTGTTGTCCAAGTATATCTTGGGATATCAGATCGTACACAATAACTTATTGACTTTACTGACTAAAACGATAATTATAGAGATGGTCATTATGTTTTCAAAAGATATTCTACAGAAAAAAAGCAGTGAATTATTTACAATCGAATCAACTACGTTGTTCAGCATTTGTTTGTAATGTTAACTAACATAAAACACCTCAATCTTATTAGCAAATGAACCCTTGTGTATTTCTATATTCTAAGAACTTGAAAATAATTTGTTTTAATAACATTAGATAGAAACTATGAGAACTGATAAGAGCAACGTAGAAACATCTCAAGCCCTTCATTTTGAAACTATACCTTACATTTAGTTAGTTCACTTGCTTAACCCGATTCACACCCTAGCGATTGTTGTTCATAAAAACCAATGATATCTTCAGCGACTAGACCACCACTATGTTTGTCTTATCCAAGCAGACTAGATGAGCCTTGTACTGGGAGAAATGTCTCGTCGACACTGGATGTACTAGAGGTAGTGTGGTTGACACATTATAACTTATTTACCTTAGCTTTTACTCGTGTTCTTAAAATTTCTAATTAAACTGTACAGAATTATATAGATTTATTTCTATGCAACCATAAAACGTAATAAATTAATATAATAAAGTAATGTTTAGCTGTGATGTCGAGAAAACCCACTTGTAGAGAAATATATATGCAAAAACGGCTCGTTTGGGTTGAGAAAATATTTTACGTAGAAGGTCGAAACGTTGTTCTCTCTTCTACGTAAAATATTTTCTTAAACCAAACGAGCCGTTTTTGCATATATAATGTTTAGCTGGTTATGAGTCTCACGATTTATTATCACAGTATTTTCCTTTTTATTTTCCAGACTGCACAAACTGATTTACCCGCGAGCCTGTTCTCCTTTCTATTGAAGAATATAGGATATAAAGTTCGGAACTGTGTTTGTAGCTCCCAAATAATGGCAATTTCAGATGAATGACGAATCTTTGCAAAACCCATTTATACAGCTCAGTGGAAGTTGTACAGCAAAATGATATGAAGAAAAGACATTAAATCGACAGATCAGTGAACTTCAAAGATCACTTAATCTGGATTTTGAAACAGCATAGTTTAATCAAACAGTCTAGCTCTATTTTTATGACTTCTTTAAGAAAATAAAACAAACATTTTTGGATTATTTACAAATAAAATAGACTGATAAATTTAAAATAACGAGACTCTTGTTAGTTAAATAGAGTTAAAACAAATTTCAATATGGTCTTTTTACACATTTTTTATAAAACATTTTTATGAGTTTTACATGAATACTCTATACGCATTTTACCACGTTACTCATGCACAAACGATTTTAAACAAATACACACGTGGCCAGAACTGGTGCAATAAAAGGCAGGTTTTTCTGAAAAACATACACCCACAGAGGAGCTTTACACCAATGAAATATTTATAATTGAATAAAATTATGTTGATATTATCCTTCAAATAAATACCTTTTTTTTTTATCGAAGCGGGGTGCTTTTCGCAGACTTAATTTAAAGAAGACATAACAAAAGCAGAAAGGAAATGTTAAAAATGAGCATCAAACGGCCTGTATTTTTTAAACACTATCGTGGATTTGAAATACATAATCGTTAAATCTCAGAAGAGATGCAGTGTGTGACGACGTTTCGACTTCTGTAGTAGTCTTCATGTCACAGAGTTGTTTGGTTCAATTGTATTATATTATTTCAAGAATGTCGAAAATATTCAATTTCTACTGAGGGTGCGTCACATTTCCACACGTCTCAGAATACTTAACGCTTTATACAACGAAAGATTCATCTGCAAGAGCCAACTGTGTACATTATGGTATATTTCCTATTTTTGGAAAGCATTGTTCTGTTGTACCCATATATTGAAAAATGAGTATATATAGAGGGTTTACAGATTTATGTTCACTCTAAAACTGAATAACGAAAAACAAGACACGGATATGTAGTAATGCAAGTGTTCATCTTGAAATCTTCAAGTTTATTCCATCTCGCTAGCTTTGACCTAAATCAAGCTTCGAAATTGTGTCAACAGGTGGTATCAAAATAGAGTCTTAAGTAAAAACGAAAACTTTTTACAGTACCTCGAATTCAATTCTATCGCTCTCGTGCAACGCGGGCCTGGCATGGCCAAGCGTGTTAAGGCGTGCGACTCGTAATTTGAGGGTCGCGGGTTCGCATCCCCGTCGCGCCAAACATGCTCACCCTCCCAGCTGTGGGGGCGTTATAATGTCACGATCAATCCCACTATTCGTTGGTAAAAGGGTAGCCCAAGAGTTGGCGGTGGGTGGTGATGACTAGCTGCCTTCCCTCTAGTCTTACGCTGATGAATTAGGGACGGCTAGCACAGATAGACCTCGAGGAGCTTTGTGCGAAATTAAAAAAAAAACCAAAAAACATTGTGCAACGCCAGTTCCAATGTCTATCATACATAGAGGCCATTAAATAATGTAATTAATAAACAGCATAGGTAGTTAAAAATAATGACTATCGTGTCTTCAGAGGAACAATGCGCGATTCAGTGTGACTAGAAATATCGTCGATTCAGATCTGAGGTTTTTCAACCTAGCCTGGGAAGATTTATCTTCAGGGATTCTTATGAACCTGGCATACCAAGGATTAAAATGTTTAAGATTTTAAAATCTTATTTGGATTTTTGGATATACAAATATATATGATTCAAGTACTCAAGTAGGGCTGCGAAGCTGTAAGTACGATGTTTCTAGACTAAATGAATCCTCATGTTTAGGATGGAAGTTTCTTATTTTTTATGAAACAGTTGTTTTTGTTGTTTTGAATTAAGCACAAAACTACACAATGGGCTATCTATGCTCTGCCCGCCACAGGTATCTAAACCCGGTTTTTAGCGTTGTAAGTCTGCAGACATACCGCTGAGCTACTGGGGGGCGTGAAACAGTCCATAGACATAAATGTTGAATTAGAGCAAATGACAACCCCCACACGCTGTTGTGAATATGTGCGAGATTCGTCGAGAAAAAAAAAGACTTTTAGATTTTTTTTTCACAATAAAAATGTACGCTCTTTTTTAATTTTAATATAACAGTCACTGACCTTACGTACCTGGGCATGATGAAGTGCCTTTTTCTTCCCTTAGTTGCAAGTGACGTCGTGACTGGCAGATAACCTTTGTGAAACTTAGTGCTTAAAAACAAATAAAATGGTCACTGTGCTGGGCCGCAGATCACGTGGTTCACGATTTGTATTCCATTTGCAAAAATCACTCTCTCTGATTGAGACCGTTGATACATTATGATGATAAAAAATAAGTCATACATATTCGATTAAAGTAGCCCAAGAATGGCAGTTATTATTGATCAGTGTATAGTTTCAAAATAGGGACAGCTAATATAGATAGCTCTTATTTACAGTTGTAGTATTCGTCAAACAGTACTGCTACTCTTTGTATGGTACGGTATTTACTATTCAATTTGGCCATGCATTACTAAAATGTTTCATGAAATTCAAACATATGGAAGGTATGATTTGCATCAAATAACATGCTAAAAGAGCATAACCTGGACAAAATCATAAAACTGAGATCATACGTGTTTTTTTTTTTTTAATGTTCAGATCATAGATACAATGAGACATTGTGTGGCATAAACCATTGCAACATTACACTTATTGTTCTGGTAGGTTTCTGCCAATATTCCTAAAGGATAATAAAGAATATTTGTTCTAGTAAAGAAACTGACACAAACTGTATAAATCAAGCAAAATTTGCATAATAGTTAAAACAATAACTATTATGTACAGATATGACCTGTATTCATATCTACACAGGTAGCTTTATACAATCGTTGGTATAACAACGCCCAAAATAAGGTCTACTTAGTATCACACTTTTATTTAAAGAATAAATAAAGAGTTATTGACGTATGTATCATCTAGTTCGAAACCATCAATAGGTAATTAATTAGAGCAACGTTCTCTCAAGAGTTTATTATTCATTGAATTCAAAATCAGATTACGTTTTCTTATGATAAAATAAAGCGAAGAACAATATTTAAGTAGAAATGCGAAATTGTTACCAGAAGACGACAGACAGACTCAGTTTTACAACACAGGCGGTATACCGTGACGTCACGAAGAAGCCGGATCTCACCACGAGATTACACTTCACTTGTTCTTATATAATCCTCGGCATCATACGCGTCTTGTCTTCATCTCAAGTGTTGAGCATTAAGCGATATAGTAGACCTTTGACCTTTTTTCACTGTGAAATTGCAGATAACCTCCTGTTTTTAAAAACGATCAGACCTGACATAAAGGGCAACATTAGGAGCTGTTAAATGATAAGCATGATGTTTTTTTTTCTTCTTTTGCTCTTATTTCTCAAGGTGATTTAGTAGTTTAGTACTAGTACCTTATTGACGTTCGTTGGACCAATAACAACTTAAGAAAACAAGTGACGTAGATAGTAATCACTTCTGCAAATGCGTACCAACATTTATGCACTAATGCCAAGTTGAGGAATTATATGTTACCATTAAACACATTATATCATTTTTTACACTACCCAAGTTTTATTTACTTGAAAAAATGAAAGAGGGATGCTAAAAGCTACGTAGCGTTAAATGATTCCTCTCAATTTTTCCTCAGTTAATGGTTTCGAAATTAATAAAGACGTATTTTTAACAGTCAAACTTTCAAGCACCTTCCTCCCCAGTATGAGAAGTCCGTTTTATAATTATGAATTATAGGGAAGTACTTTTTACGTATCAGTTTTATGAATTATCTACGTCTGAAAATGAAAGAATGTTTTTGTCAGGCAACAAACAAACAAACAAACAACTCATTGGTTCCAGCAAAGTAGGTAGATATTCATGCAGTATCTGCTCGTTTCTTAAAAAAAAATTGAATGGTATAAAAATCGGTTTGATAGTCACATACAAAATAAAAGCAGAGTGAAAATTAAACAAAATTGATTTTAAATTAAATAGAAGTGAAAGTGGGGCCCGGCATGTACAGGTGGGTTAAGGCGTTTGACTCTTTGACTCAATAACTTTGATGAAACTTATTATCCCTCATTGACACGACAAAAATGATCTTTGTCCGTTGATAACAATGGATACACAGACACATTTTCGGTTTTTTTATTTTGTTTTATTAAGAGCCGAATATCGTCAGCGTTGCGAGGCAAAGGTATGGAGGCATGTGCTCATCTTAGTGCCTCTGCAGGTAATTTGGCTTTTACGTACACTGCTGTCCAAAATTTTAAGGCCAATGAACACAAAGAAAAAAATATGCATTTTGCATTATTAGACTCAACCACTTGTTTGAGTAGAGCTTCAAAAGATGAAAATAAGAAAAGGGAAAATAAAAATAAAAAACTTTTTTAGCATTTAATAGGGAAAATGTGAACACTATGAAATTAGCCTAAATACTAGCTGGTCAAAAGTTTAAGACCATACTGAAACGAAGCGTTAATCGGTAAAAACTTGACGAAATTTAGTCATTTGTGTTCAAGCATTAGCGTTATCAACATCTCCCACTGACATCTCCTGTGTTACATTGGGTAAAAACATGGCAAAGGCTAAAACGTTTACAGAGTCTGAACGTGACAGAATTGTCGAGCTGCAAAAGCAAGGTCTCTCTCAACGTGCCATCGCTGGTGAGATTGGGCGAAGTAAAAGTGCTGATGCAAAATTCTTAAAAGACCCTGAGGGATACGGAACGAGAATTTCAAGTGGTCGGCCCAAGAAAATTACCCGGCGGGTTGTCCGGCAAGACACAAGCCGATCGTCGAACAAGATTAAGGCACTTACGGACGCAGAATGCAGCTCAAGAACAATAAGACGGCATCTACGAGAGAAAGGCTTTAAAAACCGTAAACGTCTCCGAAGGCCACGCTTCCTTCCATACTACGAAACAGCTCGGTTAATTTTTGCTGAGAAGCACCAAACATGGGACGTAGAAAAGCGGACCAAGGTTTTGTTCTCTGATGAGAAAAAATTTAACCTGGATGGTCCAGATGGCTTCCAACGTTACTGGCAAGATAAGGATATCCCACCGGAGACATTTTCTACACAACACAGTAGAGGAGGTTCCATCATGATCTGGGGTGCCTTCTCCTTCCATGGAACAATGGAGCTTCAGGTTATACAGGGGCGTCAAACAGCACCTGGCTACATTGACATGTTGGAGAGAGCATCTTATTGACTGAAGGCCCTCGCTTGTGTGGAAATGACTGGATATTTCAGCAAGACAACGCTGCAATCCACAATGCCCGCAGGACAAAAGAATTTTTCATGGCGAATAACGTGATTCTTTTGGACCATCCAGCGTGTTCGCCCGAACTGAACCCCATTGAAAATGTTTGGGGGTGGATGGCAAGGGAAGTCTATAGAAATGGACGTAAATTCCAAACAGTGCATAATCTTCGTGAAGCCATCTTCACCACTTGGAATAACATTCCAACCAGCCTTTTGCAAACATTTATATCGACCATGCCAAAGCGAATGTTTGCAGTTATTCGCAATGACGGCAGTGCAACTCACTACTGAGACCTCTTGCTGGGCATTTCCTACCCTGCTTAGGACTTCTTTTTGGTAGGGTCTTAAACTTTTGACCAGCTAGTATTTAGGCTAATTTCCTAGTGTTCCCATTTTCTCTATTAAATGCTAAAAAGTTTTTATTTTCCCTTTTCTTATTTTCATCTTTCGAAGGTCTACTCAAATAAGTGGTTGAGTCTAACAACGCAAAATGCATATTTTTTCTTTATGTTCATTAGCCTTAAGATTTTGGCTGGCAGTGTATAAGTCAATTTATGGTCAAGGAAAACACTGCAATAACGGCCCGGCATGGCCAAGCGTGTTAAGGCGTGCGACTCGTAATCTGAGGGTCATGGGTTCGCTTCCCCGTCACGCCAAAGATCCTCGCTCTTTCAACCATGGGGGCGTTATAATGTGACGAACAATCCCACTATTCGTTGGCAAAAGAGTAGCCCAAGAGTTGTCGGTGGGTGGTGATGACTAGCTGCCTCCTCTCTTGTCTAACTCTGCTAAATTAGAGACTATATTAGGGCAGATAGCCCTCGAGTAGCTTTGCGCGAAATTAAAAAGCAAACTAATTTTAAAGTCAGAAAACAGTTAAAACTCACATGAGCTATATCATTCCTGTCACAGAATTCATAAATATAATACAAATAGGTAACCTACATAGATTCCTATGTCAGAAACTTGTTTCACCAATTTCATAATTTTCGTGAAAGCTTACACAAATTTGAAAATAAACACTATAGGTTTGAATTTCGTGCAAAATTACACGAGGGCTATCTGCGCTAGCCGTCCCTAGTTTAGCAGTGTAAGACTAGAGGGAAGGCAGCTAGTCATCACCACTTACCGCCAACTCTTAAGCTACTCTTTTACCAACGAATAGTGGAATTGATCGTAACTATATAACTTGTTTCACCAATTTCATAATTTTCGTGAAAGCTTACACAAATTTGAAAATAAACACTATAGGTTTGAATTTCGTGCAAAATTACACGAGGGCTATCTGCGCTAGCCGTCCCTAGTTTAGCAGTGTAAGACTAGAGGGAAGGCAGCTAGTCATCACCACTTACCGCCAACTCTTAAGCTACTCTTTTACCAACGAATAGTGGAATTGATCGTAACTATATAACGCCCCCGCGGCTGAAAGGACGAGCATGTTTGGTGTGACAGGGATTCGAACCCGCAGCCCTCGGATTACGAGTCGAGTGGTTTAACCTCCTGGGCATCCCGTGCCTAAACACTATTCAAACAGCAAATCTGCTTTAATTTTATTTCGTTATTGTTTCGCCAAGTGTAAAATAATAGTTGAAACGAGTTGCACAGGGATTATTCTGGGTAATTGTCATAAGAAATATTTCATTTAAATAGTAGCTAACCTAGGCTCAGTTTGTATCATTTTCTTTAGAATTATCAAGCACCTGAAAGCCTCACTTACATGACCTTCCGCTTTTTTACTCATAACCACTTTTGAAAATGCCATTTCAAAGTTTCAGTTTTTAGGTTTATGATGCGAAATATCTATTAAGTGAATTGATAAAGCAAAACTTACGTTTTCCTCTTTCTTTAAATTTTTTTAATATTTCAAAAATCACAAATGTAAGACAAACATGAGAACACACAAAGACTATGAAATTTTCGCGTTTTGAATCAACGACGTCCATCTCACCACGAAGATCAAAACTCTTTTTTAAGTTATTTTCTCTCCTTATTTCACCTTTTCAATTCGTTTAATGATTTTGGGTTGTTATTTCTAGAAATTGCTGCATAATGAGTTATTGCGCTTTGTCCACATTTCGAAATCAAACCCCAGATTTTAGCGTTACAAGATAATAAAATACCGCTGACCAATCGGGGTAGGGAGATAGATATTGATACACTTCAGACCTGTTTGATTTGGTTTGAATTTTACGCAAAGCTACATGAAGGCTATCTGCTCTAGCTTTCTCTACTTTAGGAGTATAATACTAAAGAAAAAGCAGGTAGTCATTATCACCCATTGCCAACTCTTGAACAACTATTTTACCAACAAATAGTGGGAAATGACCGTCACATATATTGCTCCCACAGCTGAAAGGACGAGCATGTTTAGTGTGACAGAGATTCGAACCCGCGACCCTCAGACTGCGCGTTGAGCACCCTAACCACAAGTATTTTTTAAATGTTTTTGTTGATGAATGTTAGGAAAATGACTATCGTGTTCAAAGAAAATGAGCATAAGTCTAACGTAATCTCCTAACCTACTGGCCCGGCATGGCCAAGCGCGTTTAGGCGTGTGACTCGTAATCTGAGGGTCGCGGGTTCACATCCCCGTCGCGCCAAACATGCTCGCCCTTTCAGCCGTGGGGGCGTTATAATGTGACGGTCAATCCCACTATTTGTTGGTAAAAGAGTAGCCCAAGAGTTGGCTTGGGTGGTGATGACTAGCCGCCTTCCCTCTAGTCTTACACTGCTAAATTAGGGACGGCTAGCACAGATAGCCCTCGAGTAGCTATGTGCGAAATTCAAAAAACAAACAAACCTGACCTACTCCTCCTGAGGAGGATTGTTAAATCCGAATCAAAGATTGTATAATAAAAAAATCCTCCAATCTAACATACTTAAAGGGGTAACGTATTGTCTAGTGAATTATATAACACTGGAATGGTACAAAGTTCAGACAAGAATATTTTTGGCTTTATTTTCAGTATTTTTATGAAACTTTTATCACGTACTTTTACTCATTTTGGTATAGGAAACTGATATAAACGCTTAATAATGTAAATAATACATTATATTCCATTTTATTACAATTCATTTAAAAAAACAAAACAAAAACGATTGTTTGTCTCGTATATATCCATATATAAGACAGTCACGCAAGTATGAAAATAAACGTAAAAAAATGTAAAAATATCACATAATTAGATATCTTCATACACACACATAATTTAAAGTTAAAATGATCGAAGAATTATTGTTGTTATTTGTCATTAAGCACAAAACTGCACAACAGGCCATCTGTGCTCTGCCCACTACAGGTATCAAAACTCAGTTTTTAGCGTTGTAAGTCCACAAGCATACCGCTGTGCCACTAGGGCCTCGAAGAATTAAGAAAATGAATAGAGAAAAGTAAATACAAACAATGAATGACGTTTTCATAATTTGCTAGCCATGAATTTATTGTTGTTTTTTTTGTGATACGTAGTTTTCTTTTAAGCCCTCAGTGACACAGCGGTATGTCTACAGAGTTATACTGTTAGCCCTTTGTGTAGCTTTGTGCTCAACAACAAAATAATATCTTTTTTCCAAAATTGTTATTTTTTGTATCTGAACACAATAATATATTGTACCTAAAGAAATGGCTTCATTAATTCTAATATTCGTACTTTAAAAGAAGTCAACAACTTAACATTTAGTATAAAAATGGATTATAAATAAATACCTGTATATCAATCCATGTTGTTTGCATCTAATTAAGCTTATTGTAAGGCTTCAACAAAACAACGAGTTTTCTTTAAGTTTACTATATAAATTTCCCAGTATAAATTACTGAATGTAAAAACTGTCAATAACCTGATTTAACACAATCATACTTTACTTATTCAAATAAAGCAAAAACTCGAAAAGTGACTCGTATAAAACCCAATCTGAAAACAAACATCAGTCATACTTTTTAAAATAAAATTAAATAGATATCAAAGTTAATATTCCAACATTTTAGTTTATTAGCATCCACTTGTGATAATCTCTTAATGACTCTTATACTAACATTATTATGCATTATCTTTCTTAATAAAAGCCAAACTAAAAACTCCACTGATCTCACTCATGCTATAACAAGAAACGTAAGATTTTTTTTCCCTTTTCCCTCCATGAGAACGGAAGTCTTCATTACAAGATGGCATCTAAGTTATCCTAATGAATGAACGCATGGGTTAGACATTGGAAACTGTTATCTGAGTAAACAGCAGCGAACAATTTTAAGTCGCTGACTGAGTACGCAGTTCACAAATGTAACAAATTCGTTTCGTCTAGTTCTTGGTTCAGAACCGGTGGCACTTAAAAAGAAAGTTGAGACAAGACCTAATGAAGTGAGAACCCAAGTAATTCACGAAGACTAAATTTAAAGAATTTTTACAGTTAGTGGATATATCATATTTCTTGGTAAAACTTTAGCGTTACGACAAACTTTATTTTTGCTTTTTCCTGTCCAAAATAAGTACCGTATAGAATTAGATCTTTTCCCTTTATTTTAGTAAGCAAAATAAGTATCAAACGAGAATTATCTATTTTTTTTTTCTCTAAACTTTTCTTAGTAACGAAAGTAACAGCAGAGACATAACTGGGTATTTTTTTTATTTTAATTACCAAAAATAGTTATCAAAATGACACTGGACATGAAAACCTGACCAAGCCTCATCTGTAGTTAGACTCATTCACAATTGTTACCATTTTCAGACCTCCTCCCCCCCCCCAAGAAAAAATGTTTAAGTCAGCATCTTTTGGAATTCACCAAAAAAACAGTTTTCATGCGCTATCAAGTAAAACCACAATCTACATCAATGCACTTCTACATTTATAAGGATTATTTATACACTTTGTGGTATTTCAATGTTGTTATTTCTTAGTGCAAAGTCGAGAATTCAATCCATGTTAGGCCCGGCATGGTCAGGTGGTTAAGGCACTCAACTCGCAATCTGAGGGTCGTGGGTTCGAATCCCCGTCCCACTAAACATGCTCGCCCTTTTAGCTGTGGGGCGTTATAATATAACGGTCAATCTCACTATTCGTTTCTAAAAGAGTAGCCCAACAGTTGGTGGTGGATGGTAATGACTAGCTGCTTTCCCTTTAGTCTTACACTTCTAAAGCAGGGACGGCTAGCGCAGATAGCCCTCGTGTAGTTCTATGCGAAATTTAAAACAAACTTTGTGCAAAGCTACACAATAAACTCTCTGCATTCCATTCAACGTGGAGAATCGAATCCTGCATTGAAACATCAGACTTACCCTCTTACCCACCGGTAAACCTTTATGATAGTACTTATATTAAATTATAAACAGAACACCAAGCTCATTTGATGTTAAAAACTTATCAAATTACATCTACATTACAAGTTCAATAACACAACAATAACTGCAACAGCATCAGGAAGCAAATTATCAAAAATAAATAATAAAGTCAGATTTCTCAAGTGTCCGGTGAACATAGTTGAAAGTGGAATTTTTAACGATCCGGCAAATCAAAAGCAATACTGTTGTACTTTACATCAAAATTCTATCATTCAGTTTGTCGTTATTAGATCGTGTCTATTATGTTAAAATTATTTCCTTGATCTGCCTTCGTGTCAGGTGTTGATAGTAAAATATATGGTATTCTGCTTTTCTAATACAATATAAAATTCAGCGGAACACGAAAATCTTAAATGCAAAAGTTGTGCCGTTGTTTTTTTTTTTCCTGGAAAAAGTATACAGATAAGCTTAATCTCACCCCCACCCCCCACACGCTCAAGGTTATGGACGACTCCTTACAAGACCTGTGTGACAAAATAAGAGGTTCTTAACACAACGAGATATGATAAAAACAAATTACGTTAGAGAACATATATAGAGATAATTCAGTACGATATGTTTTATGTTACCTGTGAAATTACTAGAAAAAAAATGTGACAAAGTACTTTTCTGTGCGCTAAGATTAATAACGTTATTCTATTAGTAATAAACATTTAGGTAAGTCCCTCAATAAATATTTATATAGCTATTTTATCTTTAACAAACGTTAACTAGCCTGTTTTTGACCTTTTTTAACTGTTTCTTAATTTTGTTTAAGAAACAACAATCTGTAAACTGAGAATAGTTAACGGTCGTATAATTGTGTTATCTGATTCAATAACTTATAAAACTAAGAAATTCCATCTTGGATCCGGAAAATGAACATTTAAGTTTTTATTTATATATCATAAGGCAATGTATTTCTAATCTTATTAGATATAGTTTCAAACCAACAGCGTGGTTCTTGATAAAATAGAACTAAAACAATTATTGTACATTAAATAATACTTTGAATATTAATGTTTATGTTTATTTTCCTCTTACAGTTCATTTAGAACAGTAATCTAAAAGCTATACTTATTGTTTTATACTGATATCAATATACTTGTTGCAAAAAAAAAGATATTTTTTTATTTCATGGTAAACAATAACGCTTTCTTGAAATGAAACTGTTCAGGATTTATGATGAATAAAGGACAAATTTATAACTGCTTGCATATGTTCTTCAACTGCGAAATAAGCTAAATTAATGTTAAAGCACCTTGTAGTTTAACTTGAGTGAAACCAAATATTTACATTATTATTACTTTGAACCATGTTATGAATACTTTAAGTTACTTTTGACACAGCTGAGAAGATTTTTTTTATTAAGCACAAATCTACACGGTGGGCTATCGCGAGTATCGAAACCCAATATTTAACGTTATTAGCACTCAGAGTGACAGCTGAGCTGTGGGGTTGTTTTAATTTTAACATGATTTATTCTTAATGAACAACAGATGAAAGATAGAAGTAAATCATGTTGTGATCAGCGGTTGTTTTAACATGATTTATTTTTAATGGACAACAAATGAAAGAAGTAAATCATGTTTTGATCAGTGGCTGTTTAAAGTTTAACATGATTTATTCTTAATGAACAACGGATGAAAGATAGAAGTAAATCATGCTGTGATCAGTAGTTGTTTTATGTCTAACATCATTTATTTTTAATGAACAACTGTACAGCTTAAAACTTTTGTTGGAATTCATTTAGAGTTATCCCTCCCTTCTTTTCATCTCAGACTTTTTAAAATTGTAGTTCAATGTTTCATCGCTAAATTATTTAGTAAATTAAAATATAAATTAGACTGACTGAGAAATGTCAAGTTACCTTTATAATGAAATGTAATAATTTTCATGGTTGTCCATATACACATTCTTATAGGTTTTCTTCTGGCGTTTGTTTTGCTATGCATATTTAGAAATTATCCTTTTGACTATGGCTTTGAAAAACAACACCTACCGTTATAAAATTAATTCAAACAAGAATTATTCATTGTTTCACTTGTTGTAAAATTAACATTTGTTATTTCTCACTACCGTGATTATTTTACTATACACGAGTATTGCATTTCATTATTATTTATGATAACTCATTTAACATGAAGCCGCATAGATATTCTATACATGCATGTATGACGTAAGCATCAATGTTTTAATTGTTGTATTTGAGGAAATTCAGGTCAATCATTACATATTTCCAAAGTTTCCAAAGAACTGCAATAACTTAATATGCCCAGGCCCGAGAATGACCAGTGGCTTGCCTGTCGGACTGTGGAGCAAACATTTAATGGTTCGAGTACCATTACCGCCAAAATGAAATTCGTGACCTGCACTTTGAGACGGTAGATGTGTTAAAGGAGTGATGGTAAAATTCCACTATGCGGTCTGACAAGAGTAGACCAAGAATTGGCGATGAACGATATTGAGTAGTTGCCTTCCCTCTAGTCGCTCCCCAGTGGCTCAGCGGTATGTTTGCGGACTTAAAACGCTAAAAACCGGGTTTCGATACTCGTGGTGGGCAGAGCACTGTGTAGCTTTGTGCTTAATTCAAAACAACAACAACGCTCCCCAGTGACACAGCAATATGTCTGCGGCTGCGGACTCACACCAAAAATACCGGGTTTCGACGCCCGTGGTGGGCAGAGCACAGATAGCCCATTGTGTAGCTTTGTACGGTGGCTGCTGTGGACTAGTTGCTTATCTCCTCCACCTTTCAGTTCAAAATTACGGCTGCTTTCCACAGATAGTTCTTGTGTAGTTGCCTCACTCCCAGCCCCAAGGCTCAGAGGAAAGTCTAAAGACTTATCATACTAAAAAGGAGTTTCGATACTCGCGGTAGGCACAGCACAGATAACCCATTGTGTAGCTTTGTGTTTAATCACAAACAAACAAATTCTTGTATATCTTTGTGTAAAATTTTAAAATAAATAAACAAGAAAAAATGTACAGAAAAAATATACAGCTTTCACGTTTTTAAAAATATTTTGTTCTTCCGGTGAAACAGCGGTAAGTTTACAAATCGCTAAAATCGTGGTTTGACTCCTCGCAGTGGACACAGCAGATAATACAACCTGGCTTTGCTCTAAAACAAATGTTCCCCCTCCAGTTGCACAGCAGTTTATCTGTGAATTCACAACACTAGAAACCAGAGCACAAATAAACCATTGTGTAGGTTTATGCTTAATTACAAACAAACTGAAATGAATACAATTTAAATATTTTGAGAAATTTTGAATTCTAAAGTGAAAAACTGTGTGATGGGATAATATCAAGTACATAAAGAAAATATTTAAGTTACCCTACTAAAGCGCGCTGATTATTTCCATATTTACAAACCAAGATATACATTCTACTATTACGTTATTGTAGCCTCCCCCAGTAGCTCAGCAGTATGTCTGCGGACTTACAACACTAAAAACCGGGTTTCGATACCCGTGGTGGGCAGAGCACAGATAGCCTATTGTGTAGCTTTGTGCTTAATTCAAAAGAACAATAACATTATTGTTATATAAGCTGAAAACATTTGTTGTAAGTGTGACCAAAAACATATACAACATAAAAATATTGCCATAACGTTTCAATATAGACAAGGCGTACTTTTTAACATCGTAAATAAATAGCGCTACGTGAAGTTGTTTTTGTAAAAACAAATTAAGTCCAAGAACTACGCGACTCGTAATAGAAGTTGCATATATTGAGAACTGCAGGCATTTACTTTAATCTAGTAAATTACTTACAACTACACTATTTCATATAATTTTCATCCGACTTTAAAGTGTTGTTTGTTTTTCATGTACAGCAAAAATAGTGAACTGAACAGCAAGAATTACTTGGCATGTAGCCTAAAAACCCAACACATAGACAAAGACATTGTAGCAGTGTAAGACTAGAGGGAAGGCAGCTAGTCATCACCACTCACCCAACTCTTAAGCCACTCTTTTACCAACAAATAATGGGATTGACCTTCACATTATAACGCCCCCAAGGCTGAAAGGGCAAGCGGGATTCGAACCCGCGGTTCTCGGTTTAGGAGTCGAACACCTTAACCTACCTGGCCATTCCTAGAAAGGTAAACTATGTATTGTACCCAATGCCGTGCTAAGGTACTAGTGGGCCGTGGGCGAAGAATAAACTTGTGTCCCATCCCTTTGATGTTAAGAAAATACCACGCAGTTTGATAAAATAAATTTATTAGCGATAAAAAATTCAACAAAATAAAAAAGAAAAAATATTTTTAAATAGTTGGTTTATTATTATTATTTTATTATACATTTCATATCTCATTATTTATTATTATATTCGTAACGCGCAGTGGGCCCTGAACATTGCCATTTTTGTTTAGTGGATAAAACGATCCTGAGTACACCAAATTTATCAGATATACACACTCACAGAATTTTATATACATGAAATCCGTCTCGTACGGTGTACTTTGTATCTGGTTTCTCTAATTACACCGCTATGAAAAGTTCTAGAAACGTCTGAAAACAACGCCCTCTTAAACGTCAATCTTAGAGCCTATGTTCGAATTCCCGTCACACCGAGTATGTTCGCCCTTAGGGTGCGTTATATTGTGGTGGTCAATCCCACTATTCCTTGGTCAAAAAAAGCCTAATAGTTGGCGGTGAGTAATGATGACGCATTGAATTATAAGTTAGACACACTAACTTTTAACAACATATTCGACCTCAACCTCGTATTCCATATCTAAAAAAAAAATGGCCACTTCTTAAAAGATTATAGACTGATTTTAAATCCATGTACCTTTAGGCGCGGCTACTTTGAAGATTTTAAACGAAAATGTTTAGATACCTATTCATAGCACTGAAACATTAAAACAATTTTTGATTTTCAGTATTTATGGCACAAATGAATACTACAAGTTTATGTACAGGATCCCAGTGAGTTTTGAAAAAAAAAAATTAAAGTAGCTGCCTTCATGTCATTGTTTTGATACTGTTGCAACTTCTACTTGTAAGTATAGAATTATAAGCCTTTTCATTCTGCCTTAGATATCAAGTAATTTGTTGTAGAAGTGTATCCTTGTCCATAACTATTTTTGTTAAAAAGAAGAAATATGACTTGCTGTAAGAAATCTAATAACTTTGTTACTGCTTATGTGTCGGAGTAATGCTATTTATTTAAATATAAGAAAATGCATAAATGTTTCGGAGCTGAAGTTTCATCAAAGATATAGAGACTTATCTGATCTCCATATCTAAAAATTATATTCAAGATCGTTTATTGATGCCAGAACACGTTCAAAAATGTTCACAAGTTTAGAATAACAATTATTATTAATAAATTTAGCGAGCTGCTAAATTTATTTCTATTAAATCAAAAGTTTACTTTGTCAAAACCAAACTGTGGATAATTTATTGCGTTGTTGTCAGTTGCTTCCACAATTATGCCATCTGCTTTAGATTATATATTTCTGTTTTGTTTATTTTTAATTTTTTTCTCCCTTTTCTTGTTTACGTTTTCAAGTTACGTGTATTTGTGGGTACTGAAGTTCACATAATACATGCATATTATAAACTGCAGTTTGCCTGTCCTTCCATATTTTGTTTCGTTATGAGTACATTGTAGCCATTTCACTACCGTAATACGCTTATCGTTCGAACCTTTTGAAAAATATTAACACATAAAATCATTTGCTTATTTACGCCTTTTTTATGTTGCTTCGTTTAACTAAGTTTTCCGTTTTGTTTAATTTATTTGTTTTACGTCATTATATCTATATGTTAATTTTAATTTCCAGTATAATCACAGAAGTTTACTTATAAAACCATGATTCGCGTTTGTTTGACATAAAACCTGAAATAATTTTAATTGAGGAGCCTTATAGTTCCTGGAACTGCCTTTGAAAAGTGTACTTTATAAGTTCTTCACTATGCGGCGCTAAAAACACGAAATATACAAATATAAGAAATATATTTCTATAACATTGTAAAATTAACAATTTCATAACATGTTGTTGCACTATATTGTAGTCATTTTTTAGAAATAAATAGACCATAAATAAATTGAAATTTTAATGCAAGAAAGCATATTATTTTTATAATCAATTTTTTTCTGTTGAGATTATATACTTGAACACCACTAAATTTAGTGTTCTTCTGTTAATAATACACCTCACATTAAACTATTTTACATACTGTTAGTACTGAAGGCTATACTGGAATAAAGGATTTAGCTACTACTATTTCATTTTGCATGCAACGTCCATAAATAGTTTTGAGCTTAAAATATACATTCTAAAATTTTTAAACCGAAGGTTTTCGGACTGCTAGATTCATAAATACATAATGCTTTGGAAATATCATGTGTGCACAATTTTTAAACAACTTTGCCAAAAACCTGAAAATCTTGTACCTGCTCCTAAATTCTTTGATATTTCTCGAAAACGGCCAGGCATAGCCAAGCGTGTTAAGGCGTGCAACTCGTAATCTGAGTGTCGCGGGTTCGCATCCCGGTCGCGCCAAACATGCTCGCCTTTTCAGCCGTGAGGGCGTTATAATGTAACGGTCAATCCCACTATTCGTTGGTAAAAGAGTAGCCCAAGAGTTGGTGGTGGGTGGTGATGACTAGCTGCCTTCCCTCTAGTCTTACACTGCTAAATTAGGGACGACTAGCACAGATAACCCTCGAGTAGCTTTGTGCGAAATTCCAAAACAAACAAAATCTCGCAAAAATAAAAATTATATTGTATATTTTCTTTGAAACTGTACCTATGAGGCTTTTTTGTAGCACTTTTTTCCAAAAGCATTAAGAACAAAAGTGAATTTGTAAACCGTTTCTGTTTCAGCTGAAACTGTATTAATTACTTTTGACTTTGCATCAATGTACTTATTTATTTCAAATGAAGAAGGTAGTAATATCGCATTGAAATTGTGAAAGATACGCTATTGTTTCTTGACTCTAGTCGCTACTAAAGAATTGAAGAAGTTGACATATAAAATAAAGTTGATCTTGTAATTGCAATTTTGTTCGTACGTACTTGCTCAAAAGTAAAGTGTAATTTAAATGACATGCGCCCCCCCCAAAAAAAAGAGTATGCGATTATTGTTACATATACATTGATAATTTTGAAATGGCAAACTATGGATTGGATAATGTATAAGATTATTCATTATCGCAGTCGAAATTTAAACTACAAATTAGTATTCTTTCCTTTTAACTCTGATTTGGCTTGCATCCAAGCCTAATTTAACCATTACTCTTGAGCTTAAAAATAACAACAAAACTCGTTATATTGCCAGCTTAGGAGTTTTACGCTATAACAAAGAAAATACTTTTTTTTAATTTCAGAACATGGATTTATTGGACTACGTCAACTAACTGAAGCGGTTAAATAATTTCTCATTTTTTATTTACTTTATAAATTAAAGATAAAACTGGTATCAAAACTTTATGTATCTCTTCATATATTTTTATATTTATTTTCTCTGAATTAGAGTATTTTGCCACCATATATCATTTTTCATTTGTCTCGTTTTAATATAGTTGAAATCTAAACGGTACTGCTCAGCGGTAAATCTGAAGACTTACAACGATAAAACTGGGTTCCAA
The DNA here is from genome assembly GCF_004210375.1 of Tachypleus tridentatus. Classification (NCBI taxonomy): domain Eukaryota; kingdom Metazoa; phylum Arthropoda; class Merostomata; order Xiphosura; family Limulidae; genus Tachypleus; species Tachypleus tridentatus. The sequence continues at coordinate 4,882,861 of NC_134827.1, read as the reverse complement.
GTACAGACAGTGCCATTGTGTAGCTTTGAGTTTAACAACAACGATCAAACCAAATCGTGACATTCCAGAAAATCCGTGAATTTTTCGTGATGAAGAGAAACTCACTTTAAATAAAAATATATTTTCAAAAACGGCTGGTGTGGGTATTAGCACTTTAATAAAATAAGGTACAGAGTAACGTTGACGTTAACCTGAAGGTGACCTAAGAGGGTCGAAACGTTGTTTTGTACTTTATTTTAATTAAAATGCTAATATCCATACCAGCCGTCTTGAGAATACACCGGTAAATGTTATTGCTTCACATACTTTGTTTTTATTTTGTTAATATGTAACACACTTCAGTTTTAAATCTATTCATGTAAGTAAAGCGTTCTCTTAAAGAAGTGTTACAGTTGTAAAGTTAAAATACAAAATACATAATATTCTGGCGTTAAAGCATATGTATTTCAAATTTTCGTTCGATAATGTCTTCTTTTAGCCAGAATACACTAGATAATTTTTTTAAAATGCCGGACCGTGTTCTTTTTTTACATATGACATTCTTTATCCTGTTTTTGTTTTTAGTTGCTCTGATTTTTTTTTTGTTTTTTTTTGGAATTTCGCACAAAGCTACTCGAGGTCTATCTGTGCTAGCCGTCCCTAATTTAGCAGTGTAAGACTAGAGGGAAGGTAGTTAGTTATCACCACCCACCGCCAACTCTTGGGCTCCTCTTTTACCAACGAATAGTGGGATTGACCGTCACATTATACACCCCCACGGCTGGGAGGGCGAGCATGTTTCGCGCGACGCGGGCGCGAACCCGCGACCCTCGGATTACGAGTCGCACGCCTTACGCGCTTGGCCATGCCAGGCCAGTTACTCTGCTTACGGATAGTTTAAATATTCGAATCTAATCTTTTAAAGATAGGTTTAATTACAATTTAATACGTCGTTTTTCTTTTACTGGGCGGATTCTTCTAAATTATTTTGTGAAAATAATTAAAATGAATTAATTTAGTTCTTCCCTAATATTTACATAACTTATAAATTGCTTTCACTTATTTACTTTTTGTATCCTGTAAGTCAAATGAAATACAGCGCTAATTTTACGACTAGTAACGCAAAAAATAAACTTACTTTTATGCGTTCACAGCTAATCGATCAAATAAACGAATATACTTGATCACTGGCATTCATTCGAATACTTCACTGAATCTATAAGTATGTGTAGCATAGTTTCTAGGTGCTTCGCAAAGTCTCTTGATCACTTATATACCTAAACATTCTGCCCTCAAGTAGCCCAGCGGCAAATCTGAAGTCAAAAACAGGGTTTCGACACCTGTGGTGGGCGCAGTGCAGATAGCCCATCCTTTACGTTATGCGCCCTCTAGCCAACAAACAAATTACAAGAAAAAATTATATATGCACTTATGTATGATATACTAAATTGTAAAGAAATCTCTGAATATTAATCTATATAAACTAAAGCAGAAGTAAAGTGACCTAACTATTCTTTTTATTTACAATAAAACTTAATCAGTATAATATGATAAAAATGTATTTATTTCGCAAATGAAAAATAAAATTTTGCTGTACTTTTGGTAGTCTGCTACGATTCTAGTTAAATAAGACTAAAATTGAGCCTAGATCACGTGATTTACTAATGTTACTCCCATCATACCATCGTGTGTTTATAATAGTAGTGCTTGTATTAAGGGGGTTGATTCTATAGGAATTTTTAGAATTGGTGAACAGGGGTAAATGTTTTGACAATTTAAATTAAAGGAATTTTCAGGACTACTGATTTATGTAAAAATCAACAAAATGTAGCTGTAAAATTGGTATTAAATTGTTAGTTGCAGGTTTATTTAAAAGCCGTGCAAAATAGTACGGTTTAAACAGTTTGAAAATAAGCCGAGGCAGACTTGGAAAACTTGATATCTGTAAAATTAAAAACGCTGAACTTGAAGTTTACTACAGTCATATCTGAGCTAATGCACTAACCGTTACGGCATTACTAGTATTAAAATCAGTGGTTAATATTAAAATATTGAATTAAAGCTTGTCAGGATACTACAAATTAACATAGTTCGAACGATGGCTACAGGAGGAAGCATTAAACAACAAGGCAGCAAGTTGAAGAAGAAGCATTTTAAACCTAAATATCAGAAAACTAAAATTTTCCGAGCTAACGAACCTTTACTTAGTGTTTTCATGTGGGGTATCAATCACACGGTAAGTTTAATGAAACACAAGTTAATTCAACTGCAAAATATTGTAACTTGGTAATAGTAAATAATAGTAGTTACAATGTTAATTAATATGAATACTACAGTGTGTACTGTATTATGATTAATACCATTCAGAATATCAGTATTAGGAGTCTCTGGCTTGGATTCATAGATTTGTATATAATAATTTGAAGCTAGTATTGAACAGCGATTTATAAGTTTTATAGCTGCATTACTGCTTTGAACAGTGAAAATGGCCTTAAATTAATAACATTTGAGTAATATTCAACTGTAAACTCTTTTTTTCTATTTTTATTTCTAATTTGAATTAAAGGAATATTAAAGTAGTTACATGTATAACATTTTGATGACTTTTGCCAACGTGGGACAAAAAGAAACAGTTTATTGTAACCTTTCTTAAACTTTATGTGAATGCGTTTTTTTTTTTCTTTATAAGGATAATAATTTTCATTTAGCTTATTCAGAGAGAGTGTTAGTACAGTGACCTAAAAATATTTCCAAGACATGCTTGGAAAGAGTATTAAACTGTATTTGATTAAAGTACATACTATACCCAAAACCAAATCAAAAGATATAAATGAAATATTTATTCAGAAACTGAGTAATAAAAATCTTGAATTAATTCAGGAGAGCAGGGAAGTAACCTTATTGTGCAAACTATTTCAAAAATTGGTATCTTAGAAAATAAAATGTTATGTTTTCAGAACCCTTTTTACACAAATTGTGACATATAGTGAACAAGGGATTTCTGGACTGGTATTTTATATCCACCCTAAAAAAAGTAAAAAAAAATTAAAACCCAACTTTTATTTTTAAGGAAGCCATAGATTTCTCTCTTATATTATTGTAAACTGTTGGCCTTCAGTACTGGTAAAAGCAACTGATTTCTTAAGTCCAGTCACCTTGTTAGGAAAATAAAACTATCTTAACTGTCAGCTAGCCTGTCTTTTTAAAATCGTGTATCATATTGTTCTATTGTTTTATGAATACAGCAGGAAGAAGCCATAGGCCTTTATCTTATCCAGTCACTAAATAATCAGGTTAACTTCAATAAAATTGCATCTTACCCTTCTTACCTCAAGGGTAATAAGTTAAGTTTCATCTTATCTCTGTAACATAATTCTTCCTTTCCTGTAATCTTCCAAGTAGTTCTCTTAATCCTTTCCAGTAAGTCAAAATTAATTTTTAGATTAGGAAACCACAGCTGTTCAAAGTTTTAGAAATAAGGCCTAACTGATATTTGTATAAAAGGTTTCAAGATCTAATTACATGGAGTTCATAGCCTTTTTACCATCCAGATAAGTATTATTCTTGAAAACAGTTAACAGATTAGTAACTCAAGATTTCCCCTTAGTTTAATATATTTTATTATTGTATTTCACTAAATGATTTTGTAGAGCTTCTTTAACCAGACTTTCAGGAATTTTATCCACCACAAAAGTAAGACTGTCTGACTTATAATTTTCAGAGCAAGTCTTATCACATCCTTCAAAAGTTGGAGTAATATCAATAACTTTCTATATTCAAATACCTGCACACTATTTATTGACCTACTAATATTAAAATGAAAGCACAAGGTTCATTTATCTGATCTTTGATCTGTTTGTTCTTTCTTGTTGCTTTGTCTATTTTTAATTTCAGTATATAATTGCCATCCAGAGAATACTATCTGTATGATTCAGGTTAATCCTAGTGTGATTCATAAAATGCTCAGTAAAGATAGAAATAAATGTGACCAGTGATGAAAAGACAATGAGATAATACATTTGAAGTTTTTCTACTATATGTGGATAATACAGTGCCTTACCACATGTGGGATGACTGTGAAATTGAAATAGGAAAATACTTTTGGCCTCTGTGTCTATGAAGTATGTGTTTCTGTGACATCCATGTCTCTCCCTACTTGTGACCACACTTGTTAAGTGTATACTTGTTTAAATTGAGTGTGATATTATTCTCTCCTTTTATTTTCCATAACCTTTTAATTAATATGCATCTTGCCTAATACCTCAGTTATCAATCCAGTGACAGATCAGTTGTTTCAACCCAACAAAATGGATGCTATGTCACAAGTTTTTTCTTTAGATTTAATTATGGTTCAGAACACTGATGATCAATGAATTTGCCCCTCATTTGAGCACTCAACTACTGGCATCTTGGTCTTTGTACCTCACACCCAGGCATTGGCAATAGGTGCATTCAGTCAGGACTGGATGGGATTCCCACCACTTAATATGTCAACCTGAATACTAGCTATAATTCATTCAACCCCTTTCTGGGTTCTGTTGATAGCATCAGATTGGCTTGCTCAACCCTGGTTTTCACTTCTGCTGTAATTTTATATGTGCCCCCCTGTTCCACTTCCTCTTTGGCCATCTCTGTCAAGGCAGCCATGATCCAACATATATGCCAAACCACACTGAAGCTCCAGTTTTATGAATGGAGGTTATTTGGTCCTATGCATAACATTGGGGTTTAACTTCTAAGATGCTGATGTAGCTGTTTTGATCTTTGCATAGCCCATGATGGATATTTGTCAGTAGAAATGTCACAAACTTTAACAATGATGTATTGTGAGGAGGTTTAACTCACTTCACCCAAAAGTGCTGCACATAACTCATTTTTGACCTGGTTCTTCACAAGGGTGTTTCAATCTTTCATAACTGCATTATATAAGGTGACCTTCTTAACTGCCTTTAGATATTCAAGATGAAAATCAAGTTCCCAGTGCTCTCCAGCATCCTGAAGTTGTTTCAAGTTCTTCATTTTAAGTTACCATTTCAGATACTCAACTGGAATTATAAGATGGTATTACATGTTATTTTTCAACATTTGTTTGAGTTATTAGCCTCCTATACCATATCACCTTTTTCTTAAAGTTTGTGTTGTTGCTGCTGATCTGTGGATGTTGCTATTGGAGTTGTTTTTTCTGTATGTGCACATGATGTTTCATCATTCTACCTGTGTTGTCCTATATCTATCCAGGTTCTTTTTACCTAAAAACTGGCAGTCAGGGAATGGGATATATCTTTTTTTCAAATTTACCTCATTGCTCTTTTTCACTTTTGTGACTGTTCAGATCCTGATCAATTGTTATGTCCAGTGAGAGCTGTGAGCATTATGTTGTCCACACTAGCACTTTTCAGAGGTACTAGACAACTTTTAATTCATTGATATCTTTCAGTTTCTTGGGATTTATCCCTGGTTACTTTGAGGTGTGTACAAAATTTGATCTATATTGCTTATTCTGGGCTTTCTTTGGAGGTGAGGAGACTTCTGCAAATCTCATCACATTTCTGTGTCTTTGGCAACCTGCTTGAATTGCCTACTGGAGGGCATTGTGTAAGTTGGTATTTGAACCTCCTCCAATACTTGTATTTCACATTACTTGCATGACCTGGCAGTATCTTCCAAGTTTTTGACTATGCCATGTATCTATTTTAATCATATCTGCTAGATTATATGAAGATGCAAGTATTTTCATTATTAATATTTTCTTCTTTACTTCACAGGGTCCCACTCTGTGGAACATGTTGACCAGGCTGGTGTGTTTTTATCAAACCAGTTCTACACTAGTAACTAGTAACACATTATACTCTGTAGAAATGAGGTGTTCCACAAGATTACCACCCATTCTACCTCTAGGTATTCTGGGCTTTTACAAGAAAAATAACTCTCTTAGCCACTGTGGCTAAACAAAGTAATTTTCTTTTAGCCACAGTGATAGTTGTTTAGTCACAATTTTAGGTTGCCAAAAACTGTGTGGTGCATGACTTTTAGTATGCATCAATTCCATCCAGTAAAAAATAGTTGTAATTATGTGAAAATCTACAAGACATTAAGTTAATCCAATTACTGCAAGCTGAGACAGATTTGGAAAAGTTTGACGGGTCTGGTGGATGTATTTCTTGTAAAAGCTCTTTGTGTTTCTGTTTTTGTGAGCATCCTGTTCCATTATGTTCCTTAGTAGCAGCCATTCATTCAGTGCATAAACCTCCTGGACAAAAGAAGAGAAGTGCTTGATGAGTTTCTTCAGATCATCCTCATCAGATACTGCTCTGCTGTGACATGGGCTAAATATTGAAAAAATGACATGATATTAATGTATAGGAATGCTACTTGTAGTCTTGTGACCACTGCTTCAACAAATGACTCAGCAGCTGATCTGTACTTTTTATGTTGTTTATCAATATCTTTGATGTCATGGCCTCTGTAAGAAGTGTAACCACTGGCATCAGGAGCTTGTGGGAGTTCCTTTAGTGCAGTCTGTGTGTAAGGACCAGGGATGTGTACCAGCAACTGAATTGACAGAATTGACCCATCAATAATTGCTTTAGCCTGATCATAAGATAAATCAGCTGACTTAGAGATCTTGACAAAAGTCCAAGAATGCCAACAGCATCAGCTAAAAAATGTGTCATCATGATAAAGCTGTAACATGACATTTGCTGGACTAGACCATGTAGCAAGGCTTGGCCTGGAGTACCATGTTCCATTGCTACGACCTGCAGGCAGCTTATCACAGATGTAATACAGTTGACTAGTGCTTGGACGGAATCATTAAAAGAGAGCCATCGTGTGAAGAACACTTGCTTGATTTTGTTGCTTTTCTCTCCATGCTTTGCTCTCTTCCAGAACCCGACACAACTTGGAAGAATATTTCAGGTTTTTTGCAAACTGGTTCAAAACTGAAATGTACTTCACAAGGAATAGCACCTGGTTTGCTGCCTTTTCAGCTGCCAACTGTAATCTGTGTGCCAAACAATGACCATCCAAGTCAACATCAAACAATCCTCGATTTGCCATGACTGAGCACATTGTGTTGTAGATAGAATCAGTCCCAGTGTTGGTCAGCTCATGCACAGCAAGGAATTGACTTGTAACATCACCTAATGATGAAATATACCTGATATAAATTATCAGTATAGAGGTGTTTCCTGCATCAGTTGCTTCATCTGCTTCAAGAGCAAAAAATGGGAAAGGCAATGTCCGAATGTCTGCCTGCATTTCATCCTGAACTACATGATTTAGGTCACCATGCATATCATCCAGAAACTGGCTGTGGGTGTATATGAAGCTCTCTGTTCCACTTTGTGACTGAGTCTGTAGTTTCTTGAGAGAGGTCACTCCCTGTTAAAAAATATATAAGAACTTGTGTTTTGAAATAAGACCACCAATTAAAGTAATAAAAAAAAAAAGATATTTGAAAGAGTTGGCTAACTACTTAATTTTTGATAGATATTTTCAAAATGTTTCACTTTTAGAAAATTGTCAAATTGCCTTTTGTTTTAAGAAAATATTATAGAAAACAAAGTATGTTATTAATACTAGAATGAAGAATATTCTTACATTGAATACTTGTAGTGAAAGGAGGGAATGAAACTTCACAGTTGGGATGGCTTCCTTTGCTTGTACAAGTAATGTGGCCATCTGTGCCTGAATGCCACCTTTACACCCCACATACACATTCACAGCATGAGTTGACATGTCCTTCTTCAAAACTTGTGATGCTACTGCACTGCAATGACCTTCTGATCGTGCATGCTTCACAAAGTCATCTTTTTTAGGCTTAGTAGCAGTTTTCCCAGTGGTAGCATAAATATTTATTTTCTTGTTGTCCCTGCATAATTTGCAATGAAATGTATTTTGTTGGGAAACATGTTCCAGCCAAAGAAACTGTGAAAATCAAGTTTCTTTAACAACTCTGTGAAAATTGAGGGTATATTTTTTTTTCACATTGACAGTCTGATCACTGCTGCAAGCTTCAGTTTTTTCAGAGCTGCCTTTTCTTTTGGAAGTGGATTTCCCACCATCAGTTGACGTTGCTTCGACCTTCTTTTGAAAAAAACTTGATGTATCTAACTGTTTAGATGTCTTCTTATCTGATCTAGGAGTTGTCATGATCTCTATTCAAACACATATCAAACAAAACTTGGGATTTCCACTTTGATACAGACCATATGTTGGTTTGACGAAAGTCAGGTTTTCTCTGAGTACTGTTTGTGTACCATGGGCAGAATCAAACATGTAGCATAAGATATGAAAATAAAATAAGTCATTAGCACAGCTGAGTAATATATATATTTTCTTAATTTAATTTGTTAGTTGTCATATCCCTGAAATCTTAAAAATACATATATAAAGAAAATATAGATTGCAATCAGTGGTAGTTTTTAAAGATGTTTCTTGTTTCTTCAACTCGCTAGGGGGTGCCTCTGGTCATTTCTCATCATTAATGGTGTGGATGGTGATAAAAACCATGAAAGTTGTTAAGACCAAAACTTGAGCAGAATAAATAAAGGAAAATCATCCAAGACCAAAAAATTATTATCTTTTGCACTATGGCGAAACCAACACTTGATTTTTTAGCCACAGGCTGTTTCTTTTTGCCAATGGCAATGTGGCTAATGGCTAGTGGAAGCCTAGGTATTACTGTGCTATGCTGGACTGTCATTCATAAACTTTAAGTAAAACATAAGGGTTTTACTTGTTGATCAGTGAACTGAATGAATTAGGGAACTTTGTTCACATATTGCACTTTTTCCAGAGCATTGTTACTCAGGACTTCCTCCAACATGCATTCCACCACCCCACCCTACCATATTATACTAGTAGAGCTTGTTACTACTACAAGTTTTCAGTTAATGGGGTAGTGGACAGAGGTTATTTTTCCACAGTGTTCAAGTGAATTTGTTTTACTGTTGGAGAAGAGGATGAAGTTGTGGGGCTCTCCTAATTGGAACCCTGGATGTTTTTCTTTTCCAAGATGTTGGTAGGAGAGGCACCAGCTTACACAGGAACCTACCTATAATGCTGGTTCAGATTTCACTCTCAGCTATGTAGTTAGGTTGATTGTCATCCTTCTTTTTGGTTAATATTAGTTCATTACATTATTCAGGGAAGAGGCTCTATTGTCACCTCATAACTTCAAACAAAGGGTGGTCCCATCCTGGTTCTGTGGTTGAGCAAAGTTTGTTTCACATCTTCCCCATAATTTCAGAGAGAAGTGGAATTTACCTTTTCCACATTGTTGAGGGGGAAAGATGAGTGTTCATAATTCCAGACAGGATGAGTTCTGTTTCCTCAGGTTGAGTATGGCTTACAGGATCATGCCATTCTGAGTTTAGGATGTTGCCTTTTGGACTTCTTCAGGTTGAGGAAAGTGCTGGTCCACTTCAGTGTTGCATACCTTCTCATAATAATTCCGGTTGCTCAGAATGAATCACTCTATAGCTATGGATGGAATCCACTCGCAAGTAAATATATTTTGGTCCAAATGGCAAATAGTTCTGACAGGTCATGCCAGATTCCACTTGCAGTGCATGAATTAGGTTACAAGTGAGGAGTGTACCAGTTCTAGATGTAGTGCAGTTCCCCAACAATGGTAGTACTCTTCTGTTGCTGTGTCAACAACCTATGCAGATGCATTCTGTATAGATAACACCCTCATAGGCCTGCTCCACCTTATCAATGTGAAATTTTAGTTTTACTGTAAACAGAGGTAAATATGTTTTGGAAGTTAACATTTTCTGAAATCAAAAAATGTATTTCCAATAATATTTGCCTTTTTTAACACTTTCATGCCCTTCCCCTCATCTAAGAGCTAGTATTAGAGACTGCACATTGGCCAGTGATGAAAAAGTGATAATATATTCTAAAGGAGGTGCTTATTATACATAGTACTAGTATCCATGTATGTGGAAAGTATAATAAGACAGATATAGCCAAAGACAATTAAGTAGGAAAAAAAATGGAGCAAGTGAGAAGAATTCAGAGCAATGTGTAGATAAGTAAGGAAGGACACCCTAGCAGTCAAGTAATAGCTCTAGTGTGAGGAGAGGTAAGTAATACTAGAAATCCATTTTCTATTTAAGAAAATGCTAACTTGTAAACATTATATTTGTACTGCATCTTTAGCTCACATGCCTCATTTTTAAGTGTAATGATGTAGTTCAATTCAAACACAGTGAATGCAAATGTCTATCTATCAGGTTGTTCTAATCCCCTGGAAGAAGCAATGTTAAGAGTACCATGTTTTTTTGTACTTTGCTGTCAGGTCTGTGATACATTAAAAAATATCTGACTACTGGTACATTGAATCAATAAGAATATGTAGGTTGCAGTTTTTCAAGCATTCTCCCAGGGCCCATTTTATTCTGCTTCTCCATGAGACCTTTCTTGAACATTTCAATATCATCCTTGAATTGAACTGTTTACTTTTGGCTATAAACTTTATCTTGTGATGGACATAATGCTCCAAGAGTAAATTCCCTTACAATGTAGTTGGAATTCAATTTACTTCTTATGTCCTTTTCTGAATTATCAGAGGATTTATTGGCTGCTTCTCACCATGCTTTTGAGATTTTTTCACTGTAGGGAGATAATCTGTCAAATGAACAATCATAACAGTACATTTGATGCATATTCCACAATGCAGAAGCTTGCAAGGACATGTTAAAATTTCCTTGAGAGTTCACTACCTTCTTTTCCTTGTCCTGGCTGTTAACAGAATTGTTGATTCACTAAAAGTAATTCCAAATGGATTGCATTTCATTAAATTAGAATTATTATAATGTTATAGCACAAAACAAGAGCCAGTATGGGTTTAACATTTCTGAATCAATAAATCTTTCACCCTTGGCTAATGACATGTTTTAATAAGTAACTTTAAAAAATATTGACCAGCACCAATTTTATTAAATTTGGTGGACATAAAACACTTCTTTCCTGTATTGTAGCACTCAAAATGTAATTATCATTGTCTGATAATATTTCTTGCAAAAATTTAATTTCATATGAATATTTTCAAAAGAATCTGGGAATCATTTAAAAAAATGTACTTTTTTATATGCTTTGTGAAAATAGAAAAAAAAATTGTGAATAGCACCTTCTATTTACTTTGGAGTAACTTACTTACGAGACTGACTAAAAGTAACCTAGAATATAAATCAGTATTTTGAACAGATTTTAAGCAAGACTATAATGCTAACACCTAAAACCTGTACACTGCTAGTAAAATCTAATGTTCAGTATAAATATTAAAGCATCTTAAAGACATTTCAGTATATTACTTTTAACAATTTTGGGAAATTTAACCTATTCACTAATCTATAATATTGGTTATAGCTAACTTTTCAAAGCAAAGCAGGGAGATTCCATGAATACATCTACTTCTTGCTTAAATTTGGTCCATGTTACTTAAGTGGAGATATGCTTGTGATGACAGAAACACATGTTGGTTCAAGACATCTTAATATAAAATTATAACCATATAACCCAAAAACTTTCAAAACGTGGACTTTTCGTCTTTAGGGGCAAACTGGGAACGGTGGTGTAACCTAATGAATGACATACAAAAGGGGTTTAGTGATATCATGAAGGTCACCTCAATTTCTATTAACTGTTTTTGGTGGGTTTTTTTCAGTGTACTGTTGTAAGTATATATATGTTTGGAAATGAGAGCATTATGTAAAAAAGGTGATGGAGATGTTTTGGAAGTGGCCAAGAAAAATTTTACTTAAGTGTTTTTTAAAGTAAAATAAAGGTGACACATGAATACAGATTAAAAAGAAATCTTAAACAAAGCAGTGTCAAAATCAGATATAGAAAACTATCATAAATAAATAGTAAGTATTAAAAAACTTGGGGGTAAACATTGAGAGTTTACAGCACATGATAAAATGAATTATTTTTCTGACAGAGAACAAACAATTATCTGAAATCACTGATTCCAAGATCTAGATTTATTCCACTAGGTTTAAAAGTATGTAGATTGGCAACCCAATAAACTTGTTTAATCTCTATCAGCTTTTAAGTCAGTTTTAGTGCTTATGAGAGTAACATCATTAATAGAAAGGCTGAGTTAATTAAAGTGTTGAGTAACAGATTTTTTTTGGTGTTAAAAGAAAACTTATTGTTGAAATGTTCTCTAAGAGTTACTTGGTATGTCCTATATACTGATGATTGTATTTTTTACACAGCATGAGGTAAATGGTGTGAGAGGATACAAAACTGGTAAGGACTAAATTGTTCTAATTTATCAGCTTTTTTATTCTTTCTGTTGCATTGATTTTTCATGTGAAAGCCTCTCTTCCAGAGGAGTTATAGTTGAGATGGATTTAAAGACCATTCCTGAGTCGGAGATTCTTACAGGTTTCACCAGCAAAGGTGTTAGAGCCGTGCTCCAAATTTTTAGTTGTAAAGATGGGATTATGGAACTGACAAATGTTCTAATATTAACATTTACAACATCATGTTCTCCTACCATATTCAAGGCAGGATATTTGAATTGTTAGGTACGGCCTTATATTCCTAACTCTGTTAGATGTTTTCATTGTCAACGATTTGGTCATTCGACAACAACTTGCCGTGGTTCCTTGACACATGTCTGTTGTGTTGGTAAAGACCATAATGCTTTTGAATGCCAACTATAATGGCATTGTATTAACTGTAATGATCCACAATCTTCCTGTTTTAATCATTCCCTAAATGGGTAGAAGAGAAAGAAGTACAACATCTAAAGACAGTTCACAATATTACTTACCCAGAGGTTTGGAAGTTACTATTCCCAATTCCATCTCAGACTTATGCTGCTGTAATCTGTTCCACTACTACAGTAGGAATCCAGACAGACCTTTCTGTGCCTCCTACAGAATCCTTAACAGCGCATCTTAATCTAGTGCCATCCAAAATCAAAAATGTTAACGAATCAGCATCTACTTCTATCTCTGTCTCTACCACATCTTCTAGTTATTGTTCAATTTCACTTTGTTCAAGCCCAGGTGTTTCCATGAGGTCTTCCTCTCTTGACACCCCAAAAATTAAACAAACCATTCGTTCATGCCCTTAATCACTGGAATGTATGCCTACAAGCACTGACCTGCCTACTCGATCCAGATTAGGATCAGTAGAGGGTGACAGACCCACATCCAGTAAAGAAAAAAAAACGTTGTTGCAAGCAGAAGGTCTCTTTGCCGTATTCTCCTCCAAAATAAATAAAAATGGCCATGCTAATCCAATGTAACTGTCGAGGTTTTCAATCAAATCTGAATGACATCAAGGATTTGATTGACATTTATCATCCCAAATGTCTTTCTTTGCAGGAAATATTTTTAAAACCTACTAATACAGTCATAATTTGACAATACTCTGAAATGACAGGTCATGTAGGACAAGGACATAGGAGTAGCACTGCTGGTTGATCAGCATGTGCCCACCTGGTCCTTGTCATTGAATACGCCCTTGGAGGCTGCAGCCACCCATATCTCCTTGGGTTGTACCATCACTGCCCTCTGTACCTTACCCCTGGAAAAAAATTATAATCAGTCAGACCTTGATGCTTTCATTGAGCAACTGCCAACCCCCTTTTTAATTTTGGGGAATCTCAATGGGCATAATCCTCTCTGGGGTGGTTCTAGTATTGATGGAAGGGGTCATGCTATAGAGCATATGCTCTTAAATCACAACCTATCTCTCTTCAATACTGGCTCTTACACTTATTTTCATGCACCCAGTCAGTCATTTACTGCTATAGATCATTCTATCTGCTCTCCTTTGCTTTTTACTTGCTTTTCTTGGGAGGTTGACATCAGTCCATGGGGTAGTGATCATTTTCCTATCATATTAAGAGAGATTGGCCATGGTCAGTGCCACCCAACCTGTGTGTCTCGGTGGAAGTTGGACTAAGCCAACTGGCCCTCTTTTACTGCTCTCTTGGAACTTGATCCTGCCATCTTATGTGAGTCATCAGTAGATGATTGTGTAGCAGCAGTAACTAACTGTATTGCCCAAGTCATATGGGACAAGATCCTAAAGGTAAGTGGATGGCATACTTCTGCCCACCCCCTCTCTATCTAAATACCCAATGGCTATGAAGTTGCTGATGCTTAGAGCATTGCCATATTCTTGATGAATGTTTCTCTCATGTATCTAGCTCTTCAAACTCATCCCCTTCCTTATTAGCTATTAAAACAAGAGTTGAACATCTGCCTCTCTCCTTTTCAACTGATCATCCCTATGACTACAATTGCTTTCTTACACTGGTGGAACTCAAACTTGCACTTCAGTGGTCTGGCAATACATCAGTTGGACCTAATGATATACATTATGAGATGCTACACCACCTTTCTCCTGCCTCTCTTACTATTCTTTTGCCTGTCTTTAACCAGAAAAGGCAGGATAATGTCTTTCCTGATGCTTGGTGCCAAGCTATTATACTCCCTATTCTTAAACCTCAGAAGGATCAAAAGATTTCTTCAAATTACTGTCCAATTGCTTTGACAAATTGTCTCAGTAAGATCTTAGAGAGGATGTTTAATGCTCGTCTTGTTTGGTTCATTGAATCAAACAACCTTCTCTCACCAACTCAGTGTGGGTTCCAAAGACAACACTCCATGATAGACCACTTAATTTGCCTTGAAACATCTGGCAGAGAAGCCTCTTTGAAGCAGCATCTAGTTTCTATTTTTTTGATTTAGAGAAAGCTTATGATACAACATGGAGATCTGGGATCTTGCGAGATCTTCACTCATATGGATTGCATGGCAATTTGCCACTTTTTATTAATCATTTTTTAATGAACTACTGATCCAGGTCTGTGTGGGTTCAACACTTTCCCATTTTTTCCCCACAGGAACTTGGAGCTCCTCAGGGGTATGTTCTGAGTGTCGCACTTTTCGTTAAAAAGATTAATTCCATCAGTGAACAGCTACCCCCTACAGTTGCAAATGGTCTTTTTGACTTTCACATCTCATGTCAGTCATCAAACATGAGGTTTATTGAGTGGCAGTTACAAACTGCAATCAGTCATATACATGAGTGGACCACAGCAAATGGTTTTTCAACTTTCTCTCTCTAAAACTGTACATTTCTGCTGCCAAAGGGGTATTCATTCAGATCCAAAACTTTGTATTGATGATTATGTACTTCCTGTCATCCCTGAGGCAAAGTTCTTACGTCTTATATTTGACTGTAAATTAAACTTTATTTCACATATCATGCAACTTCGTGTCAAAAGTATAAGAGCACTGAACATCCATCGTGTCCTCTCTTCCACCTCTTGGGAAGCGGATTGATACTCCATGCTTAAAATTTATCATGCCCTTATCCAATCCAAACTTGACTATGGGTTTATGGTTCTGCTAGAACCTCAGCACTGAAAATATTGGATCCTATCCACCATCAGGGGCTTCAATTTTGCACTAAGGCCTTTTGTACTTCTAGTCCAAAGTTTGTACGTGGAGTCCCAAGAACCCCCTCTGTATATTTGCCATTTGCAACTGTCTTTTATGTATGCTTCCAAACTTTGCTCTTTATCACAGCATTTTACTTGGAGTTGATTTTCCATCTTCAGTGGGCAACACTTTTTTATAATAGAAAATCTGCCATTGTTCCTTTTAGGCTTAGTATCCGGGCACAATCAGAAAAATTGGATTTATCTTTGAATAGCATAACAGTATCCACAGATCGGCCTCTTCCACCATGGCTAATTACTATCCCCAACTGTGATTTATCTTTGAGTCATCTGAGGAAGGCAGATACTCCTGATTGGAAATATCACACGATATTCCCCACGATATGTCTATTCCCATATATACAGATGGTTCAAATTCAGGTGACTCTGTAGGCTCTGCCATGGTTTGTGTCAGTTCAGTTGTAGCACACAGAATCCCCTCTACAGTTTCTGTGTTCACTGCTGAATTGAATGCCATTTCTCTTGCCCTGAATCATATTGAAACTATGCAATATACGAATTGTATGATCAGTACTGATTCACTCAGCTTTCTATTGGCCCTGATATTGTTCCATGGTAGTTACCACCCTATTCTTATCAATATCCAAAACAAACTGGTCCATCTCTCTCAGTCATCTATCTCTGTCCAGTTTTTTTGGATACCAGGTCATGTTAGTATTTGTGGGAATGAGCTATCTGACAGAGTGCAAGGTCCATCTGCATTGTCTCTATCACCACCGTACCTGTTCCATACATGGAATATGATCTAGTTATCAAAACTCAACAGTACATCAGTTGGCAGTCAACCTGGCGTGAGCAATGAAATAATGAGCTTTTTCAAATCAAATCGTTTTTAACCCTTTGGCTATCTTATTTCTGTAAAGATCGAAGGGAGGAACTTGTTTTGGCTAGGCTATGCATTGGTCACAGGTTTTTAACTCACTACTTCCTTTTATCTGGTACTGATGTACCAATGTGTGGTCTGTGTGGCACTCAGGTCACAATCATACATATTTTATCATCATGCAGTCGTTACAATCAAGAATGCCGCCGCCATTTTAAACATATTTTTAAGGCAGGTTTGCCCTTGACATTAGCCAGTGTCATAGGTGATACTACCCATCTCACTTATGTTTTTACATTTTTAAAGGCCATTGGTCTTTTTAACTTTATTTAAGGTTTTTATTGGACTATATATTGTTTTCCCATGATTTAGTTTACACATTTTAATTCTTATTTTGACCTGAACCCAGGCCTGGAAAGGCTAATTTAAGGTGACTGACAGCAAGTTTGAATTTCATGATTGGTCTTAATTTTACATATTTTACCTTCATTTCCATATACCATCATAGTATACTACATCTTATTTGGCAAAGATAGCCTAGTAGCTTTGTGCCAGTAAACATGAAATACCTACAGTCATGTGAAAAAATTAGGACACCCTATGAAAGCCTGTGTATTGTTGTAACATTTTTGGATAAATAGATATTTGATCTCAATTTTAACAATACTGAGAGATTATAGGAATATAACTAAACAATTAAAACTGAAGAAAAGACTTTTCAAGAACTTCCGTAAATGTTATACTACAAAAATGCATATTCAAACTGAGGAAAAAGTTAGGACACTACTCCCTAATAGCTAGTGTTACCCCCTTTGGCTGAAATAACTGCAGTGAGACGCTTCTTGTAGCCATCTACCAGTCTCTGACATCGGTCTGAAGAAAGTTTGCCCCACTCCTCAATGCAGAATTCTGTCAGCTGTGAGATGTTTGAGGGGTTTCTTGCATGTACAGCCCATTTCAAGTCACCCTACAGCATCTCAATGGGATTAAGATCTGGGCTTTGACTCGGTCATTCCAGGACTCTCCATTTCTTAGTTTTCAGCCAGTCCTTGGTGGACTTACTGGTATGTTGTGGATCATTGTCGTGTTGCAGAGTCCAGTTCCGCTTCAGCTTTAATTTTCTTACAGATGGTCTCACATGATCCTCAAGCACCCTCTGATACCCAGTAGAATTCGTGGTGGATTCTATGATTGTGAGCTGTCCAGGTCCTGCTGCAGCAAAGCAGCCCCAAATCATGATAATTCCACCTCCATGCTTCACAGTTGGTATGAGGTTCTTTTCCTGGAATGCTGTATTTAGTTTACAACAAACATGTCCTCTGTTCGGGTGTCCAAATAATTCAATTTTGGACTCATCTGTTTGAAGAACATTATTCCAGAAGTTCTGGTCTTTGTCTACATTCTCACTGGCAAACTTCAGTCTGGACTTGATGTTTCTCTTAGAGAGCAAAGGTTTCCTCCCATACAAGTAAAATTGTGCAATCTCTTTCTGATTGTAGAGGCATGCACTTTTACATCAACAGTAGCTAGAGCCTGCTGTAGGTCCTGTGATGACATGTTAGGGTGTTTGGAGACCTCTTTTAGCATCTTGCAGTCTGCTCTTGGGGTGAACTTGCTTGGACGACCAGACCTGGGCATGTTGGCAGTTGCTTTGAAAGCCCTCCACTTGTTGACTATATTCCAGACAGTGGAATGGCTGATTTCAAAATCTTTTGGGATCTTTTTAAATTCCTTACCAGACTCGTAAGCTGCTACAATTTTCTTTCTGAAGACCTCAGACAGCTCTTTTTGCTCTTACCATGGTGCTCACTCTCACTTCAACAATCAGGAGCACATCAAACTAAATGCCTGAGGTTTAAATAGGGCAAGCCTCATTCACAATGCTGAGTAACGATCTTCTAATCACGTGCACCTGGTGTGATACACCTGTGTGTGAGTTGATCCATTTTAAGTGGGTATAAATGTGAGGGTGTCCTAACTTTTTTCTCAGTTAGAATATACATTTTTGTAGAATTACATTTTACAGAAGATCTTGAAAGGTCTTTTCATCAGTTTTAATTGTTTAGTTATATTACTCTAATCTCTCAGTATTGTTACAATTGAGATTAATTATCCATTTATTGAAAATTGTTACAAACATACACAGGCTTTCATAGGGTGTCCTAATTTTTTCTCATGACTGTACCTATCTACCTGAAAGCCTCCATGAAGTTGAAACATCTTTATTGATTTTGGCTATACAATACATTGGCTACTGAGATCATATGAAAATTCTAAAGTATTTGTAAGCTACCTTATGGTCCAAAAAATTACTGAACATTGTTACTTTTTGTGAATTTATTGAAAAAAGAATCAAATTCAAACATATTTATTTTTCAAATTTAAAAAAACTCAACACTTGACTGTTTTGATAATTATAATTTTTAATTGCTCATGTGACTGTCAGATAATTCAGTAGCTGTTTAATTCAACAGAATTTGCTATTACTTCAAAGCTCATTATACCAAAGTGATTTTTTTTTTTTCAGGCTCTATATCTTTTGATAAGTGACAGATTTCAATCAAACCTAACATAGAAGTTAAATGTAATTGATACTTGGAACTTTTCAATAATGGTAAAACTTCTTTGTTACAGCATGGTCATTAATAAGTGGAGTATTTGTGAAATGTACAATTGTTTTTGTGTTTTTTCTCAATTATGTAATGCAAGTTGAACATGCATTATAAATTAACAATGTTTTTTTTCATTTACCTTTAAGCACATTGAGTTATCATGCCTTTTGTCATGGTTGATCCCTAGTATAGTTGTTGTTTTTTTAGTGAAAATAATTTTATTTGAAGAATTATGGACCCATTGATTCTTTTTTAACACATTTTCTAACTTATTTATGCAGAAGATTGCTTTTGGATCCGTACAATAAATATTGCAATTAGTACTACTAATTACTGCTGGTGTCCCTTGATAAAGGAGTAATTTTACTAAAGTGTTTTGGCCAGTTATTTATGCTGATTGTTTTAACAGGCAAAAATATAAAGTTAATCAATATGATGCAATATATGGATCTCACAGTGGTGAACATTATAAAAACAGGTTTATTATATGACAGTTTGATAGAAATTTTAAAACATTCTTCATCAGGTAGGGTATATTTAAATGGTAACAGTTGTAGTAATATTAGTGGTTATTAAAACAAGTCTGTGTCTCACTGATTTTGTAGCAACATCTCATGAAATTGACCCATAAGAATTGCAAATCATGATTGCTCTCTCTTTGTATATGATATGTACATATGCACCAAGATGCACAGTTGACTTTTTTACATGTTTTCACCTAGTCAGTAATACTGCATGATTAATGTAGCCACACATGTCAATTTCTTAACTGCTTTTTATTTCTTTTAAAGCAGACTTAGAAATGCAGAAATTTTGAAATATAATGTCCTTGTTATACAGAAATGCCCCCCCCCCACCACACACACACAAATGGATTACTAAACATACTTTCAAAAATCTCATTCCTACTTTTTCACTTTCTTTTATCACTTTTTTGTGCAGTATGGTAATAGAAAGAATAATTGAATATAGTGTTTTATAACCATGTACTTGTATATTTCTATTATCTTACTACACAAGCCAAAGTTTATTATTTTTGAAGTTTAAACCATTCAGTTAGTAATTTTTAATCATTGTTTAAATAAACTTTTCAGGAGATAAGGTCTCTTATAATGTAGCATGGTACAGTAATATTAGCTGTGGTCATAGAAGTCTAGTGGCCCTAAAACATAATTGTTTAACTTGAGCATCTAAATAATTAATGAGTTACAACATAAGAACACTCATAAAGCAACAGAGCATACAGGTTAAGAAGAAATGTTTTCCTCTTTGTGAGTTGTATGTATATATAGATGCATCCACGCACACACGTTTACTGAAAAAAACATTTTTTGTCAGTTTTTGAGTTGTTAAAAATAGTTTGTGAATGGTTACAATATAAAAAACAGATGAATTATTTTGTTTTAATGCCTTTCTGTGTTCAGCTACTATAAATGTATTGCTAGTTACAAGTAACTAAAAAATATGAAATGTGTTTCCTCAGAACTTTGAGGTGTTTGCACTTGTAATGAAGAAAAGGGAGATTAAACTTGCAAGATCAATGCTATTGATATTTGGGTTAAGTTTTGAAACTACTGATCTTGTCTTTGAGTTAATAAACTTTTGTGCAGTAACTCCAAATGAACAGTTAACAAGTAATAGCAGTCTTTCTAACACATTTATATAAACAAACTGTTCCTGTTATGCAAGTTATATGAAATGTGTACTTTAGTATAAACTGGCATAAAATCCCATTTAATTAAGATATTATTGTACCATACACAACTTGTGACTTACAGCAATACTACAGGAAGGACTAATACATTTAATACTTATAATTTTTGTATGCTTATTATGAATATATTTCATTGCAAAATGTAAAACTGCTATTCTCTAAAAAACACAAAAGACATTTTTTCCAAAAAAAAATTTCATTATTCTTTTAGAGATGAATGTCAGTTTACTTGTAACAACTTTGTTCTATGACTTTTATGTTGCAAAGCAACTGAAAAGAAAAAACTTCTGAAACACAATATAAGCAAACCTTTACTGTACTAGCCACTCTTGCTTTTATAGCAAAAACACAGAAACAAATAGTAATGACAAGCTTTCAGTTTGCTTAAGCCCTCTTTTCTGATATTGTCATTTATATTAAACATTCATTTATAATTACTTCCATGCAGTGAGTAACATTTTTTACTCATATTTTTTTAATATAATTCAGCATTAGTGAATGGATATGCTGGTGAATCATCAAAAACTTTAAATATTTCTTATTTTTTGTGAACATGATTGTTCTCCACCTAATATGAGCTTGATATTAAGCTATATTTGTATCATTGATTTTGTTTACTTGTTAACATTGTACAAGTTTTCTATTTTATTTTAAGTCCAAAAATGCAATAATATACAGTTAATGCCTCATGAGATTTCAAAGATATGTCTCGAAAAAGAATCTTCTACGTTTTTGGATTGTTTATTCATTCCTTGTAAAGAATTATGCCATTTTAAAACTAATTTTATAAGCTTACTGTTTTCTTGATCATATGAAAATATTCCATATTTTTCTGATATAACTGACCCATCTGAACATGATCACTATCACTATAGTTCTGTGTAACTTGCAAAACAGTACTTATCTAGCATAAAGCCCATTAGAATAATGAGAATTTTTGTTCAACAAAACTTTTGAAAACAGTTTCAAACATGACCTTCCAGGAAAGGTCACAAATAACATTCAGGCTCAGTGACTGTACAAATGTACTCCTAGACCACATCATGCATGGGTGACAACTAAGTTTTAGTTTTAATGATTAATGGACTTCTACATACCTTATATCATTCACAATATTTAATCTAATTCTTCATACATGTTCTAAGAAAGCATTTTCTGACACAGAAGTAGGGATGGGTAAGATAGTATCATGAAATCAATATTTCAGATATTCAAGATATTTTGGTTTGTTATATTATATGGTATTATTTTGTTTTCAAAAAGTCCCAGAGATAAAAATCTAAAGGGGTTAAATTAGGCAAATGAGAGAGCCATTTGATAGGTTCTCTTCTGCCAATCCAATGTTTTGAAAAAGATTAATATAAAAACAGTTTAACAATTCAAGCAAAGTAGGGTGGTGCTCCATCCTGTTGGAAGATAGTTCTTTATAACAAGCCAGGAGTTTTTCAGAGTTATGAAATAAACTCTTAAAGCACATGTAGATACAAATATCCAGTAACAATTCATTCGTCAAAGAAATAATAACAAAACAAGTTAATACAACCAACCAAAACTTACAAGCCTGCTACTTGTATTTATATTCAATTTTTGTTATTATCTGAAATAACAAAAAAGTTATTCAACTATATTTTTGGCATATTCAGTTCTGGACACACTATTTTCCAAAAGGAGCAGCATATCCTCAGTAGTTCTTAATGATTAAGAGTGAATGCTGTCACCACTGATTTGACATATTGAACTACTCACAAAGAAACTTGTTTTTATCCATTGCTTAGCTTTATACCAAGAATTTGGGAAGTGAGATGTGAAGGAATATTCTGCATGTTGAACTTCTAACTTCATTATTTTCACATTTATGATACATAATACTTGTTTTAGGCATGTGTGACTTGATTGGAGCTGATCTAGTTTAAGTGTGAAATTTTAGGTGTAAAAATCTTGCTAATAAAGGTTAACTTGTGTTTAAGTAAGTAAATTAAAAATCGGAAATTATTTAATTACTTCAGTTTACACTAAAACATTGTCAGCTGAGAAAAAGTTTTTAATTTATTTATTTGAAAAGTTTTCTTAATTATTGTACTAAAATTACTGTTATAATGGTTCCTCTAGTTTAAAATAATGATAAAAAATTTTTTATTTCTCCATCTACAAACTTTACTACTAAAACTTGAGGCCAGGCATGGCCAGGTGGTTAGGACACTCAACTTGCAATCTGCGAGTCAAGTTCAAATCCCCATCAAACCAAAGACTCTTGTCCTTTCAACCATGGAGGTGTTGTAATTGATGGTCAACCACACTATTTATTGGTAAGAGTAACCCATGAGTTGCCAGTGGGTTGTGATGACTTGCTGCCTTCCCTCTAGTCTTACACTGCTAAATTAAGGGATGACTGGTGCAGGTATACCTTGTGGAACTTTGTGATAAATTGAAAAACAAACTAAAACTTTTACAAGATCAATATAACTGATGATAAGGATAACTTCACAAAAGAAAAATTTCTTCTTTAGAGATTCCACCAGGAAACATATTGTACTTATCCTGTGTTCTTTTTTCTAGCAAATACGTTGTGTTATGCTTTATTTTTGGGGCAGTTGGCATGAAATGTGGATGGCATATTCCTTGGTCCAATGAGGCCAGATATTAATTGGTTTTGACATAGGCCCTATAGCAGTTTAGAGGGTAAAAGCTCAGATAATACAAATTCCTATTTTTTGCTTGCAATTCCATTATATTTTAATCAATCCAAATGAGATTTTATATAAAGATATCTTGTGACAACTCCTACACAACTTCTTTATAATTTCATAGGAATGCAATTTAAATTAGTGGTGCTATTCTTTTATATTTAAACCTTCAGACTGAATTGGAGACCTTTGTGCCTTTCTTACAAGAGGTCAAATTTAGCCAAAAAATAACAATGTTATGAGAAATATGAACCTGTATGTGTTGTGTAGTTGATTACAACTGATAAATAACAAAATGTGCATACATCATGTTTGGTAGGATTTGTCTGTTTTATATATTTTAAGTTTTTTGTACTTCCTGGATTTTATATGGAATTTGTTCTCACAGAATATGTTGCTTTCTTAATATTAGTTAATATTACAATTCTGAGTTTAGCTTCAGTCTTACTGAAGTATTTATCATTTCATAAACTTAAATAATTTTGTTCTCTTAGTGACCTTTTTATATATTTTGTATAAAAGGCATTTTATCGTTTTAATTTGTAACATAAACCTGTGCTGGAAAATTCAAAATAGTTAAAAAACAAACAACAAAACACTGAATTTCAGTTATGTCAGTATAAGAGGAATGGTGGTGAACAGTGTATGTACAGAATTACGTATTAGTTTTTAGGTAGCTAACCAGTTAGAGACTTCAAAAAGGTTGACTGATTTACATGCAATATATGTTAAAGTTGTAAGAACCTATATTATTTTTAAGTACATTTTTTATTATCCCCCTCATGAGACACCAGTAAATCTTCAGATTTACAATGCTAAAATCAGGGGTCTGATTTCCTTTAGTGGACACAGCGTGTAGCGCTATGTGGCCTTGCTATATGAAAACACTTTGTTATCAGTATTATTTCATGATCTATAATAACAATTTTTTTTTTTTTTTTAGATTTACAATAACTTGCCAGTGTTCAGTCTTTTTCTTCTTCAAGATATGATTGCTTATGCCAGTCTTATTTGAAAGTTTTAACTTAGTAACTGAAATAACTTTTGTATTTCAGATTGTGGAGCAAACACATGTTAATATCCCTGTAATGTTGATGCCTGAAGACTTCAAAGCTTTTAGCAAAGTGAAAGTGGACAATCATCATTTCAACAAGTAAGCTGTGCTACTAATTTAAATGTACATCTCTAAGTGATGTTTTTACAGCTTAATTATAAAGGTTTATTTAATGAACTGTTAAATTAATTACCTCTTTTTGTTTTATATTGATGTATATTAAGTTGTTTCTAAATAAATATTTTCTATGTTAATAAATGTTATTCAGTATTTTGCACTGAGAGTGAACTGTTTGAGGTATACTTTAGCCAAAGTACTGAAGAGTGTAATATATGAATATAATTATATATTCTAACTATATTTGTGTTAAGCACAATATGTATGGTACAACAGGTAAGTAAAAATATTTGTCTTAAGAAATTAAATTTCTTGACAATTAGAACAGTTTCTCAATTTATCATAAGTAAGGATGCTGTTTAACAATTGCAACTAAAATTTTTGAGATGCATAGTTATAACAAAATGAAGACAATGCCCATCTTGCACATTTTTAAATATTGTAATTAACATACTGCTTAGGTAATATTTTTATTAAATTTTTGCCATTCTTAACCCTACCATCACTTATATTTTAATATCTATATGTGTAATTGTAGCTGCTTACAGCTGACATTGTTTTCCTATTTGTATTTCATGCTGACTAATGCAGAAGCTTAGCTGAGATAATATTAAACTCAACATATCAGATAGTTAATATTGTTTATGCAAATTTTGGTTTAAAATTCTGAATTCAGAAATACTGTTTATCTTTCAGCACTGGTAAGAACTATTAGTTCTTCCCACCTTTTTGTTTTTGCTGCATTCAACCATCACATGTGACATTCTCTCCTTTTTTTACCTCTGTATCGTCATGTGTCTTTGGTTCATTTACTTTGTTTGCCTTCTTCAGTTTTAACTCCATGTTGTCCCACATCTTTTATGTCCTACTTATTTTTTGTCCCCTTTGCTTTGGCTTCATGTCACATTTCTTTATCCCCATTCTCTTATCTCCTTTCTTTCTGATTTGAGTGCTTCTATTTTTCCTCCTTTGTCTTCTACTTATCTGTTTATTTTTGTCTGTTTTTAAAATAATTCTTTATCTCTACCCTTCATCTTTTTACTGAAGGTTTTCAATAGGGCCCCCTAATAGATTTGGTGGAGACACCTGTTCTTTGTTTGCCATTTTGGTATCCATTTCTTTGTCTGTTTCTTTTTATGATCTGATTTCCTTGTTTTTTGAGAACTCATTTGGATGTTTGCATCCCTTCCTTTTATGTCTCAGACATTAATCTTGCCCATTTTCATACAGACTTGGTAATTAGAAGTGTTCCCAAATCTTTGTGATCTTGGACTTTGCATTTACTCTTCCTTCCAAAACATACTTGCCATCCACTGACACTCTAGCTATTTCTTAGACTCTCGGGTTTCTACTCTTTGCCCATCTATGTATTGAGAACATTTGCTCCAGTCTTTCATGCTGTATTCAAATGTCTTAGGTAAATTCTAATTTGCACATTTCTTCACCAACTTCAGTGTGCCTTCTATCTATGTACTATATATGACCACCTACTCCCAACCATCTAATTACTTGTTCGTGACAAAGCATTTGGCATGGTTTTTTATAAACAGGTGTGTTGTGATTATTTACTGTTTACATTGTGAATTTGAACAATGTCAGTGTTTCTAATTGTTTTTTTGTTTTTTTCATAATTATACATTATTTACCAAAAAACATCAACTTTCTAACAGGTAGAAACATGAGCAATATTATGGATTGGGAATCATGACTGGATAAGAGCAACAGTACTGTTGGGGTGCCCATTTCACTACCTTTTTCTGAGATTCATCTGTTCACATGTTCATCTCTTTAGGGTTGTGGAGCTTATCTTCAAGGTCAGGAGTTCTGGGGGATTCCTTGATAGAAAACTAGTCTACCCTCCATGTCAATGTTCTTAAACTTTTTGCTGTACCTTGAGCAATGGTTCAAGGTCCCTCTCTTTTGAGAAGAAAACTGTCATGATATATTCTAGTTTTATTTCAGATTTCTCATCAAGGAGGCACACATTCTCAAGACCTTTGTTTTTGTATGTTTGATCATTTCTGTTGGGCTCACTCCCATCATATCTTTTAGCTATTTTGATCACATTTGTTAGTCTTTAATCAGAAGTATTTTCTTCAGTCTTGTACTCTTTTTTTATTTCCAAGGTCACCCCTTTTTTCCTTTTCTGAATTCCACTTTGTGACAAATGTTGCCCAGGTAAGTATTCTTTTTTTTCTCAATTCCATACTAGCAGCTACTTTCACTGTAATTACTGCAGGTTGCAACAAGCTCTGTCAAAATGGGATGTTCCATAAGACTGTCTAGGTGCCTACCAGATGGTTTTACCTTAACATGAATTGTTACTCATGGACAGTCATGAGAAAAGCTAAAGGGAGTCCTGACCATCACTGTCAAACATCAGGTTGAATAAATTGGAATTGGTTTGCTTTCAAAAATGCAAGGAACATGGTTCACCTATTGCAAAGTTTCCAGAGCATTCTTCCTCAGAATTTCCCAATGACTTTTACCCCCTGCCTCAGACTCTACAAGAGGAGCTTTGGAATCCTTACTGTCCCTAGTTTCTAGTCATTGCGATAGTGAAAAGAAACTTTAGTGTTCATCCATTATTGAAGAAGAGGACAAAGTTGGGGCTCTTTTTCTGGAGTCCCAGATGTTTTTACCAGATGTAGATACAAATGGCACCACCCTCCACATGAGCCTACAAGATAGTTTCATGTCAAAATCTGTGATGAAAGTCACTATAGTATATCGTTTATGGAAGGTGGTCCACTGTTTCCTCATAATTCCAAACATGAAGTGATTCTATCTTATGTCCTAGGTTGAGTACAGGTTCCACATCTTCTCAATGATTCCAAGGGCAAGCAGAATACTCCTTGTCCACTTGATTAAGGAGTAAGCATGAATATTCATAATTCCAGCTTTGATGCATTCCTATTGAGGTAGATTCCTGTCTGTGGTGATGAAACCAGCAAGAGAAGGTACTGTATTTTCAGTTTGTTGTCTCTTGTTTCTGAACATCCACCTGCATGTTTGCTATGAGTGGTGACCTGTAAAGGAGAGTAGATGATTCTGTTGGTTGAAGGGTCCAACCACATGCCACTTTAGCCTTAAATTCCTGTAGACGGGTAAATTTTGGGTGGCCTCATCAGGATCATTTGGCTGGTTCTGTTAGGCTAGGGTCAGCTGAGTACCAGTGTTGGACATTCTCAACTAGTGTTGTGGACATTGTATCTGATGCTGGATTATGAGTCTGTGGTTTTGCCTGGATCTTGGCCTTGAAGATGCTAGACCCCATTTACCATCTGGGGCTTCGTCTCTGTATGGGTGCTTCATACATTGTCCCAGTCCATAATTTATATACTGAGTCACACACACCTCTTCTTCCCCTCTGCCATTTTCATTCCACCTGGGATTGCATCTTTCTTCCTCAGCAGGCAATGCTCTTTTGAAATAGATGGTCTGCTATTCTTCCTTTATGCCTATGCAGATCCAGCTGGCTGAATTGGGTCTGCTCTTGGTTGTTGTTGCTCTCTCCGGTGTATCTGCTCATCCTGCTTTGTGACATTTATTTGAGTATTTATTTGCTGAACATCTTTCAAAACATTCTTCTATTCCTGTTTATATGGATGGTTCAAAATCAGGTGGCTTTCTGAGCTCTATCATGGTTCATTATGACTCTGTAATTGCTCACAGGATCCCCTCTACAGTTTCTGCATTCATTGCCAAATTGTATGCCATTTTTTTGCCCTGGGTCATGTAAAAGCTATGCAGTACACAGATTGTACTATTTACATTGCCTCTCTTAGCTCTCTACCAGCCCTGGAATTGCTTTGCTTTAGTTCTTGTTCTGTTTTCATTGATGTTCAAAATTGACTGGTCCATTTTTCTTTATCTTCTATTTGTATGCAATTTTTCTAAATACCTGGACATGTCAGTATTCATGGGAATGAGCTTGTTGAGTCTATGGCTCAGTCTGTTTTTACTGTGGCACTGTCACGTGTATCTATCCCATATATGTTTTGGAAATGATCTTTTTTGTAAACTGAAAAGGTACTTCCAGTGATACTAAGCTCCACTGACACTCTCCTGCCTTACCTCCCCACTAAAAGCTAGTTTATATCTTGAAAAAGTGATTACATTTTCAGGATGAGGTGAAATACAGTACCTAGATAGAGGGCACATTGAAGTTAGTGGAGAAATTTGCAAATCAGTATTTGCCTAAAGCATTAAAAGAGGGTGTAAGAGATTGGAGCAAGCGTTTACAATACTTAGATGAACAAAAAGTGGAAACCCTAAAGATTGAGAAATAGCTAGTGTCAGCAGAGGTAAGTTTTATTGGAAATACATTTTAGAACAGTCTTCAACACAGTGCATATTTGCACCTACTCCTGTTCTTTTAGTATAGTATGAGAGAATCTTTAAATCTCCAGTCCAAAGCTGTTTGGAGGTATTGAAACACAGAGTTTTCTCTGCAAATGGCACCTTCTCTTTAGTACAAGACTGGTTGGGTCCACTTCTAACTTGAGATGTAGAATTGGCTTACATCCTGGAAATGTAGTGTGGGGCACCTCATTACTCTATATCCTAAGCAGTTCTTAATGAATGTGTACAACCAGATGGGACTTTGATGTGCCTCAGGATGCAGGTTAAACTCCTGTCATCAGAATACCTACTCATGTAAGTGTTCCAGCAAAAAGGAATGGCATGATACTCTAGCCACACTAGTTTCTCATGTTCTGCCCATCTTTGCAATATGTTACCATTGGCATTAAATCTGCCTGAAATCCTTTACTGTAAATCTTTCTGTCTTGCAAATTTTAATATAAGATTGAATACAAAACTAAAAGTGAAATGAAATGTATTCTCTGCTTAAGAAGAATGTCATCTCACTGGTGCTGCTCCATTAAGTGACTCTTGGTCTCATGGGAGTTGCACCCAATAGGCTTTTCCTTTATGATGCTGCTTCAGAATGGAGCTCATATTTCTAATTGATAGCACTGGGCCTTCCACAATTTTCAGTGTGGGATTTTAGCTCTCAGTGGTGCAGAGAGGTAATGAGTGTTTATGAAATTATTTTCCCTACCTGAAAAGGTATTTTGTATAGATATTTACCTATCTGCACCACCTTACCACCCTTTTCCCTAGTCTCTGGTGCATGTTCTTTTTTTGTCAAGAATGAGACTATGATCTTGTTCTAGTTTTCACAGAAATTACTGCATATGGAGGTCTTGTCATCCTCCAGTTGGTCGAGGGTTACAACATGATGATTACATCATAGGCTCACACAACATATGTAGAGGTGTGTAAGGGTGGGAGTTCATTAAAGATGTGATATTTGCAGGAAATTCCACAGGAGTAGCATGTAAGATAATAGCTTTTAGTGTTAACTTCTATGATTTTTCCAAATGTTATTATTTACTTTATTATTTAAGGGTTGTCATATAAGAACTTGAATTTATTATGTTGATTATTTTTATAGCCAGTAATTACATTTAATAGCCTATTTTATTCTTTTTTTTAAATAATCTAGTTTAATTTTTAATGAACAGTGATTTTATATTTGTTGTGACTACTGATATCTGCTTGTTTCAAATGTTGAAAAAATAACACTTCATTCTACAACTCAACCAGACTATATTACAAATATGTGAAGTATTTTAGTGATACATTTCTTTTTTGTTTTGCTTTAAATACACAGTTTAAAGTATAGGCTAAACTTTACTTTCAAATATTACATATTCATAATTATTAATGTTAACATGTAAATATCATTAGTGAAGGAGAGAATTAACTGTTTGTTTTATCAAACTTTGAACAATAAAT
The DNA here is from genome assembly GCF_004210375.1 of Tachypleus tridentatus. Taxonomy (NCBI): domain Eukaryota; kingdom Metazoa; phylum Arthropoda; class Merostomata; order Xiphosura; family Limulidae; genus Tachypleus; species Tachypleus tridentatus. The sequence goes on along the minus strand of NC_134827.1, from coordinate 4,852,568 downwards.
GTTTAGTAGACATTTTCTGAAGCAGTTGGTAAGTATTAGTATGTTGTATGGTTTCTTTGGTATCTTGTTTTTTGTAATTGTTTTCCAATTGCAAAAAGGATTTATAGATTTTTTATGTAATAAACTAAATTGTTCACTTTTTGACTAAAAAAAATGGTTCAAGTAATGTAAACTTATTTTCTGTAATCAAAGTATTTACTGGTAGAAGTGGATTTTCTGCAATTTCTTGCAGATGTCTTGATTATCATTGTCCAAGAAAAGTAGCTTGTTACATTTTTAAGTTTACATTCAACAATTCGTAATATAATTTGCATTGTTTGAGTGATTTTATGGAAGCTAGAAACTTGATTCTATGGTGGCCATATCATGGAAACATCTACGGCCTATTTCGACCCAGTTGTAGGTTTTGGAAAGGTTGTTTTGAGAGTGTTGTTTGAAATGTTCTATGTAGAAATTAATGAAGACTGAATATGGGTGAGCTCTGAGAAAAAGGGATCCTTTTTGTAATCCTTTATTATCTGAGCAATGGTTATAATTCAAATTGACCTTATATATGTGGTCATACATGAAGTAACACCAAAAAAAATAAGTGATTCACCAATGACAAAATGATGTTGCACATAAGTATTTCTTCATTAAAATAGTGAATATAGTAAGATTTTTTCTCTTTACATTAATTTTTTGTAATGAGCAGAAATTTTAAAATAACCCACATATTTCTACTTTAGAAAAGTTTTATGTGAATAAATTGGTGAAAAAAAAGTGTTATTATGTATCATATTTATCATTTTAAACTTTTATAAAAATCCTTAATTGTTGCAACAATTTATAATATTTAGTTTGAAGCTTTAATGAGAATTGTTTTGAAACTGTCTACAGACAGTGAAGAATGATAAAGATGTGGGATATTGCAGGCTTGAGCATCCACATCTCGGTCTCCTAATTTTTATTTCTGTTATTGTAATTTTAATCTCTATTGCTATTCCTTTATTTTATTTCTTTGCTTGAGATTGGTGAATGGAGGTTAACTCTGATAGTTGGTGTATCCCCACTGCAATGTGGGTCCTACTTCTACAGTCATCTCTAAAAACCTGGGTACATTTTATATCCTACATATAGTTTGTATCCTGGGGTCCTTTCAATTAATGCAGCAATTTTTAATATTTTGTTTGGCTTGTTTTTGGTTGTAACAAACTAATATATAGTTAATATTACATATAAACAAGTTACAAATACGAATATTGATGCATATTTCACACTACCAATATTATTTACAGTGTAAATGAAGAAATGTAAACCATAATACTTTTTCACATATTATAAAAACTGGTAATTGTGTTTCATCATAAAATAATTAATATTTGTTCTCTTCCTTACCAATATTTTAAAATTATTTAAGTATCAGCTTCTAATCTGAATTTAATGATGTCAATAAGCAAGTATTTAGTATGTTTTGTTTTTAAGTGTTTAATTGAAGTTTTTACCTAAGACAAATTTAATTCATACAAATTTGTATTTCTCAAATGTACTCAAAAGGCACGCCTTACTAGAACCACAGAAAACAAAATTTTGGCACAACTCTCATTACTTACTCAAGCAAAGTGAGAATAAAGCCAAATCAACTGCATCTGAAAAGCAGATAGTGGTGAATAAAATGTTGTAAACAAGTAATGTAAAGTGGAATGTTATATGGCATGCTACCAGCTGACTTGCAACACACCAAAGATATCAAGTTACGAGCAAATATTGGCTCAGTGTGTGTGTGTGTAAATGTATCTAATTTATTACATACCTAGGGTTATGTTTTCCTTTCTTGGTGGGCCACACTTTTTCAGAACAGATCATCTGCCATTGCTCCTTTTGGTCTTCGTGTCAAGGTGCAATTGGATGAATTGGGTCTGTCCTTGGATAACATTGCAGAATCCACTGGTCAGCCCATCCTACCATAGCTTTTTACAGTCCCCAAATGTGACCTTTTTTTAAGTCATCTGAGAAAAGCAGATACTCCTGATTAAAAGTACCATCTTTCATTTGCTGAACATCTTTCGAACAATCTTTCCATTCCAATTTATACAGATAGTTTCAAATCAGGTGACTCTGTGGGCTCTGCCATGGTTTGTTGCAGTTTGGTGGTTGTGCGCAGAACCGTATGCCATTTTTCTTGCCCTGGATCATATTGAAGTTAAGCAATACTCCAACTGCACTATTTATACTGACTCGCTTAGTTCTCTACTGGCCTTGGAATCGCTACACATTGGCTCACATCCTGTTCTCCCTGATATTCAATACCGACTGGCCTATTTCTCATTAACATCTACTTCTATCTAGTTTTTCTGGATATCAGGCCACGTTGGTATTCACGGGAACGAGCTTGCAGACACGGCAGCTAAATCTACCTGCTCTGGCACTATCACCACTGTGCCTATTCCATACGTGGACTATGGTCCTGTATTCAAGGTTCGGCTCCGTGCCAGCAGGCAGTCGACTTGGAGTGAGAAACACGAAAACAAGCTTTTCCAAATAAATCCCTATATTGGACTTTGGCCATCTTGCTTCTGTAACAATTGGAAGGAGGAAGTTGTTCTGACTAGACTACACATTGGTCATAGTATTTTAACTAATCGTTTTCTTTTATCTGGAACTGATGCACCAATGTGTAGTTTGTGTAACACTCAGATTACTATAAGCCACATTTTGTTTTCTTGCCATTGTTACGACTCTCAACAACGGCACTATTTTAAACATGTTCTGTCCCAAGGGTTGTCCATAACATTAGACAGTGTTATTGGTGACGATAACACTGTCTACCTTGATAAAGTTTTTAGTTTTTTAACAGCCATTTATCTTTTTAATGTCATTTAAGTGTTTTATATTTCTTTATTAAACCTTTTTTATTTTGGTTCCCTTTAAGAGTCACATTCTCTCTAGTTCGACTTGAAATAACATTGAAGTAACATTAAATAACTCGACACCAGGACTGGAAAGACCAACTTCAGGTGACTAATGCTGCTGTTTGAACTATCTATTTGAACTACCTGTTAGTCATCATGGCGAGTTATTATTACAATTTTGCTGCATGTCTTTTAACACTTTTGTTACTTTACCCTTTGATTATGGCTGTAATGTGACATATCCCAGAACCAGGTCTGGAAAGGCCAACTTCAGGTGTCTAATGGTGGTTCTTGTACTTACCTGTTAGTCTTCCTGGCAAGTTATAATAATTACCATTATGCTACAGAAAGTCCTTTACAACTTCTCTTTCTGTAATTTCTTTCTCTACATTGTAGACTGGATATCAAAATTGGTTTTATGCCATTTGTTTTTAATTGCTGTTTTGTTTTACCTTCATTTCCTTTAATGAATTTTACTACATTTACTTTTATCTTTTTACCAGATGTTTGGTGCAGATAGCCTAGCTGCTTTGTCCCATAAAACACTAAAACAAACAACCAACCAAGCTTTATGTGGTGAGGAGACCTCCCAGGGAAGGTTCTGTTCTTTCAGTTTACCTCCTGTGGGATCTAAACTTCCACCCACATATTTGCCATGCATAGCAACCTGAGAAGGGGAGGAGAGAATCCTGGTGGTTGAGGGGCCCAACCCTAATGCATCACTTTGGCCTTCAATTCCTGTGGACATGCAGCCTTGGAGAGTCCCCCTTGGGTCAGTCAGCTGGTCCACTTGGGCTAGGGTCAACCAAGTACCAATGTTGGATGTTCTCAACAGGTGTTCTGGACATTGTATCTGATGCTGGTTTTTAGGTATAGTGCTCACAAAACCCTTGCATTGCTGCAGTGTCCTTGTGTGACATTGTAGTGCGTCCCCTCGTAGGGCTACATGGTGGATGGGGTCAGTGGGCACCAAAATTTCCCTTTCGTTATTACAGATACTCCAATTGAAAATCGTAATAAAATAGTGAAAAAATAGTCAATAGGTAAACGACCACGTCTTCAAGATTCTGACCTCACCATCTGTGCCACTCGTTGTACCTTTTCTTATATTGCATTCACTTTCAGACAAACCTTTAGGGCAAATATCTCCCTTTTTCATTCAGAAGGGACTAGAGGGACTGGCTAGCTATCCAAAGTCAGTAAAGAAGATTCGATCTGGTGACATATTGGTGGAAACATCCACATCTCAACACAGTGAACTTCTCTTGCATTCAAAGAATTGGGGATATACCTATTGAGGTTACACCTCATGCTACATTGAATTCATCACAAGAAGTTATTGTTGATTGGGATTTGAAGAACATCCCAAAGTCGGAGATTCTCTCTGGTTTCTCCACCCAAGGAGTTCCTGCAATGAGGCGTACCTCCACCTGCAAAGATGGAATTATGATGTCGACCAGTGTCCTCATTCTGACATTTACATCACTACGTCCACCTGCCACCATCAAGGCAGTTTATCTTAATTGACGAGTATGGCCATACATTCCAAACCCTCTCCAATATTTCCAGTGTCAACGGTTTGGTCACTCGAAGACGTCATGTTGTGGTTTTTTGACGTGTGCTTGTTGCAATGGCAAGGACCATGATGCCTACAAATGTGAAACGGACCCTCATTGCATCACTTGCAGTGGCTGTCACCCATCCTACTTTCGTTCTTGCCTTAAATGGTTGGAAGAAAAAGGTGCAGCATTTGAAAACTATTCATAACATGAATTATCCTGAGGCTCGACAATTGCTGTCCACCACCTCATCTCGGACGTATGCTTCTGCACTTCATTTCACATCTACTGTGAGAGTGCAGACAGATTTCTCTCTGCCTCCAAATGAATCATTCTCCAAACAAACAAGTCTTTTGACCTCTGTGGTTAAAAAACGTTGATAACTCAACTTCAACACCTATCTGTGTCCCTTACATACATTCTGGTAGTAGAATGTTTTTCCTGATGGCTATTGCCCTACCCTTCTTCAAACCTGGGAAGGATCGCAAGATTCCTTCAATCTACTGTCCAATTGCTTTGACAAGCTGTCTCTAAGTATGACCTTAGAGAGGATGATTAATGCTCGTCTTGTTTGGTTCCTGAAATCAAACCTTCTCCTCTTGCCCACCCAGTGTGGGTTCTGATGACAACGCTCCACCATTGAGATGGCTTATGATACAACATGAATATATGGAATTTTTTGAGACCTCCACATACACTGCTGGCCAAAATCTTAAGGCCAAGGAACATAAAGAAAAAATGTGCATTTTGCATTGTTAGACTCAACCACTTATTTGAGTATAGCTTCAAAAGATGAAAATAAGAAAACTTTTTTTCAGCATTCAATATGGAAAATGTGAACACTGAAATTAGCCTAAATACTAACTAGTCAAAAGTTTAAGACCATACTGAAATGAAGCGTTAATTGGTAAACACATAACGAAATTTAGTCATTTGTGTTCAAGCATCAGCATTGTCAGCATCTCCCACTGATATCTTTTGTGTGCCATTGGGTAAAAACATGGCAAAGGCTAAAAAGTGGACAGAGTTTGAACATGGCAGAATTGTTGAACTGGAAAAGCAAGGTCTCTCAACATGCCATTGCTGGTGACATTGAGTGTAGTAAAACTGCTGTTGCAAATTTCTTAAAAGACCGTGAGGGATACAGAACAAGAATTTCAAGTGGTCTGCCCAAGAAATTTTCGCAGGCGTTGAGCAGGAGGATTTGACGGGTTGTTCGGCAAGACACCAGCCGATCGTCAAACCAGATTAAGGCTGTTACGGATGCAGAATGGAGCTCAAGAACAATAAGACTGCATCTACGAGAGAAAGGCTATAAAAAACTGTAAACATCTTTAAAGGCCACACCTCCTTCCATACCATGAAACAGCTTGATTAAACTTTGCTGAGAAGCACCAAACATGGGACGTAGAAAAGTGGATGAAGTTTTTGTTCTCTGATGAGAAACAATTTAACCTGGATGGTCCAGATGGCTTCCAATGTTACTGGCAAGATAAGGATATCCTATTGGAGACATTTTTTACACGACACAGTGGAGGAAGTTCCATCATAATCTGGGGTGCTTTCTTGTTCCATGGAACAATGGAGCTTCAGGTTATACAGGGGCATCAGACAGCAGCTGGCTACATTGGCATGTTGGAGAGAGCATCCTTATCGACTGAAGGTCCTTGCTTCTGTGGAAGTGACTGGATCTTTCAGCAGGACAGTGCTGCAATCCACAATGCCCACAAGACAAAGGACTTTTTCATGGCGAATAACGTGATTCTTTTGGACCATCCAGCGTGCTTGCCCAAACTGAACCCCATTGAAAATGTTTGGGGGTGGATGGCAAGGGAAGTCTATAGAAATGGACGTCAATTCCAAATAGTGCATGATCTTCGTGAAGCCATCTTCACCACTTGGAATAACATTCTAGCCGGTCTTCTGCAAATGCTTATATTGACCATGCCAAAGTGAATGTTTGAAGTTATTTGCAATGATGGCCGTGCAACTCACTACTGAGACCTCTTATTGGTTCCTACCCTGTTTAGGACTTCTCTTTGGTATGGTCTTAAACTTTTGACCAGCTAGTATTTAGGCTAATTTCATAGTGTTCACATTTTCACTATTAAATGCTAAAAAAGTTTTTTATTTTATTTTCCCTTTTTTTATTTTCATCTTTTGAAGCTTTACTTAAATAAGTGGTTGAGTCTAACAGTACAAAGTGCATATTTTTTCTTTATGTTCATTGGCCTTACGATTTTGGCCAGCAGTGTGTATGGGTTACGTGACCATTTGCCCATTTTTATTAAAAAAAATTTTTAATGGACAGGAGATTCCAAGTTTGTGTGGGCTCTGCCATGGTTTGTTGTGGTTCGGTGGTTTGGCTCGGAATCCCCTCTACAGCTTCTGTTTTCACTGCTGAACTGTATGCCATTTTTCTTGCCCTGGATCACATAGAAGCTAAGCAGTACTCAAACTGCACTCTTTATACTGACCCTGGAATCTCTTCATGCTGGTTTACACCCTATTCTTGCTGATATTCAAAACTGACTGGCCCATTTCTCTTTAACATCTACTTCTATCCCATTTTTCTGGATACTGGGCCACATTGGTATTTGCAGGAACGAGTTCTCCAACACCGCAGCTAAGTGTATCTGCTCTGGCACTATTACCTCTGTGCGTGTCCCATACATGGACTATGGTCCTGTATTCAAGGCTCAGCTCCGTGCCAGCTGGCAGTTGACTTGGAATGAGCAATGCGAAAATGAGCTTTTCCAAATAAAACCCTATATTGGACTTTGGCCGTCTGCTTCCGTGAGGATCGGAAAGAGGAAGTTGTTTTAACTAGACCACGCATTGGTCACAGTTTTTTAACTCATCGTTTTCTTTTATCTGGAACTGATGCACTAGTGTGTAGTTTGAGTAACACTCCAATCACTATAAGCAGCATTTTACTTTCTTGTCGTCGTTACGACTCTCAAGTATGGCACCATTTTAAACATGTTCCGTCTCGAGGTTTGTCCATAACGTTGGACAGTGTTATTGGTGATGGTGACAATGTTCACCTTAGTAATGCTTTTAGTTTTTTAAAGGCCTTAATTTCTTTTTATGAATTTTACTAAAGTTACTTTTAACTTTTTACCAGATGTTTGGTGCAGATAGCCTAGCTGCTTTGTGCCATAAAACACTAAATCAACCAACTCTATAATATGAACATTTTTTGAAATGTGGACCTTTCTTCTTCAGGGACAAACTGGGAGAAAAAATTGATGAAGAAAGATCCACAATTCTCACACTGTAGTTTGTTTCATTGATTAATGTCTCTGCCTGTTTCGACTTTTTCCTTTATTGAAATTCCATGGGTCTTTTGATTTATTTATTTTTTTCCATTTAGGTGTTGCAAGCAAGTGGTTTGTTCTTCATAAAAGTGTGTATCTACAAAGAGACATTAAATAACAATGACTAAAGTTCAACATTATTTTCAATATAAAGTTTATGTATTACTAACAGTATTTCTGGTTACAATACCATAGAATGAGGGATGATAGATTTTAATCATAAGTGACTTCATAAAGACAATCTTATATAAAGGCTGTTTAATATTACTCCACATGTATTTTCATTACACCTGCAGTCATCAGTTCATAGGCTTTTAACAATGTACATGTAAATACATTACCAGCTGTTGTGTGTGTGTGTATACCTATTCACACACACACACACACACACACTTTGTGATCAGTCTTTGCACATAAGTGGATTGTACTAGATTCAGCAGTGGATGGATTAAATATGTAAATGAGTTGTTAAAAGTCAAAGTTCAGAAAATCTATCTGTAAAGCTTTTAACATGTTATTTTTACATGGTGTGTGATTTGACTTGTACATTTCTTTACTTATAAAAACAATAACTTTCTAACTAATCAACATTATCCCTAAAATGTAAGGAAATAGTATTACTACTTGTACATAAATGTTTGGTTAATTTTAATCATAGATAAAATTACAGTGAAGTAAAACTTTACTCAAATACTCCATAAGAGAAAATTATCTGAAACTGTACAGCTAAACAAAATTATTGAATTATAAAAATGTAATTATGTAAGATGCATAAGGTAATCAGAGAGACCAATACGTTATTTGATAGTCTCTGATTTTATTACTGTACTTAATTTTCAAAATGCAACTAACCTTATCTCTAGATATATGTTAACTTTGGATTTCTTAATACTTTCAGCTTTCTTTGTAAAGTCCATGTTAAAATATTTGAAAAAATACAATGGTAAAGTTCATTATATTTTATTATAATTGAATTTCCTTTCTTCATTGCCATTAAAAGGTTCCAGTAGTCTCAAGATTCAGCATATCTTTCCATTTTTTACAAATGAAGCATGTTTTATTTCTTTTGTGATTGATTCACAGATTAAGGTTCATACTGCTACTTTTCAGAAATGGTCCCATTACGATATTTTTTCACACCTTTCTTCCCATGAGATTTTCTGCATGAAATCATCAGTTATTCTGAATACAACTGGATAAATTTTTGTGATGTTTCCTTTTGAGAAAGAAATTGTATAATTCTGGGGGGTGGAAGTAAGGATTTTATAATAGTGTAACTTAGGTAATTTTAGGTACTTGATTTATCTGTTGCTTAATAAATTATTCAGTTTGATAAACCACAACAGCACAATATATATTACAGAAGTATTACAGTGAAATGTGAATTTAGAACATTGCAGAAATTTGTATTAATTATTTGCTATGCAAATTAATACTATTTCAAGAAAACCAGATTGATGTAGTTTATAAAGATCTCTTATATTTTCTTAGCATTGTTAATGTTGTAATTGGAGTTAAATTTAACTGAATCATTCACAAACTGATATAAGGAAATTTTAAAGTTAATAGTATTGGTATAATTTTTTTAGTGAGTTTTGTATGTTATTGTTTATTTTTCTGTGATAAACCTATGCATTCATATAGTTAATAAATTATGGATTGGTATGAGACAAATGACTTAAAAGGCACTAGTCAGAGTTTCCAGAAACTTGAAATTTTGTGCTAAAATGTACCATCCTAATGTTTTGTAATAATTTATTGATTGGTCAGCACAAACATGACAATAATATAAAATGAATTAAAGACAGTTAGTGAAAATTAGAATTAACCTTGCATATACAGTTAATTGAAAAGATTGTGTACATATGCAAAAATAATTTAACTTACTTGTTACACCATAAGCTATGAGTCATTATTTCTTTGAGAATAGTGCACATCTGCATAGAAGACAAAATACAAGAGTATATGTATTGTCAAAGACTTTTGGAATTATATATGTTGTTATTTTTGCTATTAAATACTTTTAATATTATTTCATTCACACCTGTAACAAGTATTAAGTTTTCCAAATATATTTATATGGTTGGTTTATGGGTGTTGTTTTTTAAAGATTTGTAAGACAAAATTGAAGAGTTCATTGTTACCCAGTATTTTGTTCTTTATAAAACTACCCTGTAACATATTTTAAAGTAATATTGAACAAAGTATAATCAGTTAACCATTTTCTCATAGGAACTGAAAACATCTTTAAATTTATCCATTTTAGAGAAAACCTGCCAAGTCATTTTAAAGTCAAGGAGTATTGTCCTTTAGTTTTCAGGAATCTACGAGAGAGGTTTGGAATTGATGAAGGAGAATACATGGTACGTTGGGACTTTTTCTAAGTTAGTTATAAAGAAGGAAAGGAAATGTATTTAAGATTTTGTTTGCTTACAAAATACCTAAATTTTTGTATTAATGAATTATCAGAGAAGTATTTAAACAATTTTGCAGAATTACCACTGCACTCTATTTTGTTGTAAACATTATTCTGAATTGTTTGTGGATCCATTATGCTATTGATTACAAAGTCCTTAAAAAAGTAAAAATATTCATTAATACTGAAATTTCACAAATTACTACTAGGACTTTTTGTGCACTTTACATAGGAAGTGAGCTATTTTAACCAGTTTTTGGCCAATTCTTTAGTGTTATAACAGGCAGAAACATAATATTACTTAATTTTATGCAATATGTGGACCCCACAAGTGGTTACTGGTATAGTTAATAAAAAAACAATCCAGTAATTTAAGGGTTAAGTAATAATAATTTTGGCTTTGAGTAGAATTTGATCTAAAAGCCTAGCAATTTATTTTTACATTACAAGTAGAACAGTGAAAGAAATGCAGATAAAGTGCACATTATATAGAATAAGAATGTCACTGACTCTGCAGTATTTCTTTTTTTTAAGTCAGCAAAACGTGGTTCAGAATTTTAGCCCAGTGTAATTATTTAGTATGTCATTTAACATTGAGCTTGTTTCATAACTTTTGTTGAAAGAGGTATTAAACTGCAATCAATAAAGAGTAGAAGTACTGATCCCTATGTGTTTGTGCATTAATTAACACTGACCTTTTACCACAAGCTTTGTGGTGATGAGCATTTCACAAATTTTGTAAGATTTTCAAACTGTTGTGTTTACATTTACACATATGCTTCATTTGAACCATTATTTTATTCACTGAAGAGAAAGTATTTACAAATTATTAAGTTTGTGTGTGTGTGGTAAACTAATTAACAGTTGAAGAATAGACCAAACAGAACAGAGTTGGGTGGATCAACCAGAATATCTGTGTAAAAGTACTGAGACATATGCTTGTTACTATTGTTATATAAATTATTCTTAAATATTGCCACTGAGATCTTGTAAATTGTTATCTGCTTCAAAAGTATAAAGTAACTAAAGATTAAGAGTTTGATATGAATTTCTCTCTCATTCACTATTCTTATAAAATTAAACTAGAAGCTTTTATGATTGCTTATGGTAATACTTAATAGTAGGAATTAGGATAAAAACAAAAGTCCAGCCATAAAAACTGCTTTTAAATGTCTGAATATTAACAATGACTAATTAACAATATTGACTAAGTGAAACTAAAGCTTATCATACTTGTATACCCACCAAACCTCCATACAAATTTATGAAAAAAATAAAATTTTCACCAAAACAAGTAAGAGACTTTTCCAGACAAGTATACAGAAAAAAGACAAACTTTCTCTAATTCTTTCACAGAATAGACAATATGCTACTTTAGGCACATAATCAGATTAGAGAGTAGGTTGGAAGAAAACCTGATGGCTCACGCTGATATAAATATAGTGATTTGCCAAAATATGGACATAATGTTTTAAGTAACTTGTTATTCATAGTTTATTTTCTTTTTTTCAATATTTTTTATGGTATTAAAACTTTGATATAGTTAGCTAGGATACATATAGATTCCTACTATTATACTTGTTACATATGAGAAATTTATTTAAAGTAAGAAATATTCAGGATTTTGTTTTAAGAATCTGGTACCTTTTAAGAATTATTTTTTCTTGTGCAGTTTGTGTTAGATTGCTAATGTAATACTAAGTTTTTGTTGGGTAAATTAAGCTTAAATTGTACTGAATTGTTCAGAGTAGCCTACAGAAGATAAGATTTTGGCTACTTTTTCCAATTAAAAAAATAAATGTAAAATTTTTGCATTATATCAATCACTAAAATAAGTATTAAAAAGATATTTGAAGAATATATCATACTGCACAACAAATCACTTACTCTGTTTGATACTATATCAGATGCGTAGATCCTGAGGGGATGGGGAGATACATTCTCCCTTCATTTTAGGTGGGGGGTATGGTGTATACAATCATCCCCCCCATCAGTTTGGTCTGTTAAATTATTTTATTGCATCACAGGCCTACAAATTGTGTGTTTGTTCTTGTGATTCTCATGTTCTTACCAATTGAATTACATAATTAGGCCTATATGAAGGCTTTTTCAGTAGCCGAAATGTACATCTTTAATATAGGCGCGCTTCTAAGCTTTTTGATCTAAACGATAGTTCGTAAGTATCAGTCAGTAGGCCTAAGTATACATGCAAGGCTTGCAAGCACTATCACAGAATCTACCTATGTCTTGTATGTAGTGTAAGATTAAGTAAAATTTTAATCACAACAGATTGAACAGAGCATGAAATTCGAAAATATTTCTCCCAAGTGTAAACTCCTGTGATCTAGATCTGGCAGCCCATTTGTAGCCTGTAGCTGCATTAATCTTATGTGTATGTTGTGCGGTTTTCCTATGCCATTTGTTCTTATGCATGTCGAGCCAGTTTTATTGTCGAACGCCTTACTCTCCTTAGCTGCCCGAAGCTGCTGACCATGGTGTACAGTTAACAACAAGTTCGGGCCGCTTGGATCCAGATGCTCCCTACATCACCCCTCTCCGCTCCCTTTTGTCTGAGCCTCGATTTTGCAACAGAGCTCATTAAACCTGTGTTTGTTGTCCTCATTAATCCATGAAATTTCAGTTTATCACTGCCCTCTAATAAAGTTCTGGTGCTTTATGGTAAAAGAACAATATATTCTCTAATCATAGATAGTAAAAATATTGTATTTTCTTGTATAATTAGAACACAAAAGGAGCAATTTCAATGGCCTGAAGCCTCTACTCGAATTGTATTGCTAGTTTTTGTTTAGGTGTTTTTATTTAATAGATGTGCTTATAGACATTATATCACAACATGTTTGCCTTTTGATGAGCTTTAACAGGAATATAATATATTTTGATTAGTTTAAGTATTTTTCAAGAAACTTGCAATTACTTGTGTTATTAGACAGTTCTGCAAACCAGTTACTAGTACTACAAGTGACAATCCAGATGCAGATAATTCAACAACCTCAAGCAAAGGAATAGAAACTTGCCATACAGAGGAAATACCATGTTTATTAGAGGACGAGTCTGAAAATGGTTGTGCAACTATTGCATATCATGAACCACCAGATAGTTGTGAAACAAGTTTGTGCAGTAATGAAAAAATCTGACACTCCAGAGATAGTGTGGAAAGCCATATCATCCAGACGCACAACTAATACCACGACAGAAAGCAAAATCTCAAAATATCAACTTCCTGGGCAAGTGGTTTGATGAGTTCCCATGGCTGCACTTCGACAATCAGACTCAAAAAGTCATATGCTTTCATTGTGCCAAGGTGAAAAATAGAGGCCTTTTTACAGGGAAATTGGAGAGGCCAGTGGAGTATACCTTCATATCCACCGGTTTTTGCAAGTGGAAAAAGGCAAAACAGAAATTCAACGAACACCAATTCTCCTCTCAGCACAGATTCGCTATATCTCCAGAAGGTTCACCTGATGTAACTCTAATGACTGTCCAGCTACATGACGGAAAAAGAAGCAACAGGAAGAATGCAAAAGAAGTCGAGCCAAAATATTCAGAAGTTTACGTTTACGTGATGGAGCCGCTAACATGAGTGGTGCATACAGTGGGTGCCAGGAAAAAATAAAAGAGAAGCAACTGTCAGCTTTGTTTTTTCACTTTGGAGCACACAAGGCTAATTTAATAATGCAACATGCAGTTGAAGCTTATGAATGTGTTCGAGATTCTATCCAGTGGGTACATGAACTTGGTGTCTTGCTTTAGAGGTCAGGCAAATACAAGACAATCTTTGAAAATATTGTATCGTCAGACAGCAACAATGGTCCAGTTAAATACATCTGCCCACTGTGTCCAACACGCTGGTTGTGCCTCCTCTCTGCAATTACATGTGCTAATGATCACTACAGTGACATTGTTGTTTCTTTGTTTGAATTAGCAAATGAAAAATCAGATGTAGCAGTGAAATCACGAGGTCTGCTGGACAGATTTGACAAAGGAAAGACAGCTTTAGGATTGTTGATGGCTCAGCATCCATTAGCTGCATTAGAGGAACTAAACTGTGCATTCCAAGCAAAATCAGCAACAGTATCTGGCATGATTGAAGCATCTGTAATAACAGTTGAGCAATTGCAGGTATTGTGAACAGAGGAAAATTACAACAAGATATTTGATGAAGCTGAGAAAAAGGTAACTTCCCTAGATCTGGTGCCTATTGAACTACCACGCATTCGCAGACCCCCCAGAAGGATCACAGGCAATGGATCAACACACTATTCTACAACAGCTAGAGATTACTACAGAAGCTAATATTTTGAATTTGTGGACACAGTCATAGAACATCTGACCACTAGATTCAATGCAGACAACAATGACTTGAGGCGGTATCTGGTACTTGAGAACATGTTCACATCTGGCAAGATTGACTACTCGTTTATAAACTTCTATCCAGAAATCTCTGCACAACGGCTTGAGTTTCAGTTGCCCATGTTCAAAGAAACAACAAAAGCAGTATCTTTGAAAGGTGCAAAGGATGCTTACTGTAAAATGCATGAAACAAGCCAGCAGATGTTTAGTGAAGTGTTTCTTCTCATGAAAATTTTGCTTGTATGTCCAGTATCCAGCTGCAAATGTGAACTCAGCTTTTCTGCATTAAGACGGTTGAAGACGTGGTTAAGGTCAACTATGTCTCAGTGCGGCCTCAACCATGTGGCAGTTTGTCACACTCACAAAGATGAAGTCGACAAGATAAATATAGAAGAGCTTATGAAAGAATTCATAAACAGATCATCACAAAGGAGGTCTACGTTTGGGAACATGTAGACTAGAGGACTAAATGAATCTTACTTCAATGAAAAGTATGGATAATTATGTGCTACATTGTATTGATGTATAATTTTCAAGAGTTCGCAAAGACATTTTAATTAATTTTATCAAACAACATGAACAGGTTTTCAATAGATATAAATTTATCAAGGGTAATTTGAAAACGTAATTCATGCAATGAAAGTTATTCGTAACCTTGTCAAGTATAATGGCCATCTTTTATACTGTGCAGTGTGCAGGAATAAATTCATGAAGCAGTTAATTTGTGACACATTTGTCTTTATTCTATTAACATTTTGAAAACAGTTCACAACACCTCACTTATACAAACCTACATGGCAACCTTGAAGTATCGTGGCCACAAGATTACTCTGTGACTGCATTGTTTACAGCTTTCAGGTTCATGTGATTAGAGATTACTAATTTGCAAATTAAACAGTCCACATAAGTGGTTGCAAAAATCATCACCCCATCGGGTGTAAAAAGTCTACACCCCTGTACTATATGCACTGTTTATGCAAAATTATACCACTTTTGATATTATATTATCATGAACTATATCCTAAAGAAAAATATGCCTGCAAAAGTAAACAAACTCGCTTATAACAAATTCAATTTGAGATTACTTTACCTCTCTAGGCTCATTTGAAAACAAACAAAAAATGATTAATACTAATTTTATTTATAGCTACTATGCTGATACAAGTCTAATCTAATCTATTTATAACCAGTGGTGGTAGTTTAATTTATAATAGTAAAATGAGTATTTGCACATTAATTTGAACAGTAATTCTGTTATATTGCTTTGATTACTGTTTTATATAGTGACATTTTATTTATCTGCTTTCTTAAATAACATGGTCATACCATATATATTCTACCTTTTTATTTTATTAAAGAACCGTTCAGTGTTATTCAGCTATACTATGTATGTTAATTTTTAGATAGCAGGTTCAAGAATGTTTTGAGGTTGATTTTCTTCTTTTTACCTTTATTCTTTGTCATTCTATTGAAACCACACCTGGTTTCTTGATGGGTGTTGCAGCTATAAAGCTGCACTTTGTGCACAAACTTAGGCTGCACTGTTCTTTGAAGGTAGGTTAGATGATGCCTGTAGGTTAAATCCTCCATTAAGATTGAATGGGAATGACCAGTTATGCAAGTAGTGCTAGTAGCTCTGTTTGTCTGACATTAATGGTAAACTAATTAACTAATCTAGAGTAGAATTTCAAACAAGGTAGGTTTGAGAGAAAATAGTTTGATTTTGTAAAAGGGACTATCTGTTGTTCAAAAGTGTGTGTGTGCACATGCAGTGTTTATGTTTGCAAATAATAAATATTATTTATTGTATTTTTGTATAGTTTTGTCTAGCCTCTTTATTTCCATCTTCTGAACTGTTATTTAGAAAACTCTATGTTTTCTGATTTACTTTATGAAACCGTTTTGTTGCTCTAAAGGAAATCAGTTTGATCTAAAAATGCCATGCATTTACAGTGGCATTTTTTATTTATTAAAATAAATGTTAAGGAAATGTAATACAACCTGCATATCTGGGTGGTACTGTTATGAGATAGAAACAAGCATGGATATTTAAAGATCCTAGCTTAACTATGTCGTAAGCTGTTTTGTTTTTATTAAAATCAAGAATCATTACACCTATCAGGAAAGTGAAATTCAGACATATTTTGAGTAACACATGTTTAATATTTTTCACTTAGTAATGTGATCACTTATCAAGTTGGTGTCATTGACTAGAAAAATGTTTCATCTACGAGTTCAAGACAAAGAAGCACATTAATCTCACAATAAGTTGGGTTAAAACTAGTGAAATTTAAGTTTTGCATAGTAATGTTACAGAGTATTTATTTCTTAAATATAGACTCATTGTTTGATTACTTAATATTCAGGAAAATGAATGTCTTGAGTAAAAAGAGTATTAATTTTTTGATATAGAATTCACTCAGCAAATCTCAGCCAATAGCATTTGAATCCCCTGGTCGAAGTGGAGCTCACTTTTATCAATCATTTGACAAAATGTTCATTATCAAAACACTTTTGAGTGAAGAAGTTGAACAAATGCATGTTTACCTTAAACAGTATCATCCAGTAAGTATTGCATATATGCAGTTACTGTTAATATTTATTGCCCTTGCTGAACATTCCTTTAAAGAGCGATATATTATCTTATCTTTGAACATACTGGCAGTACTGTTTTCTTCTGATTTCCTATAATTCCTCAAATAACATTAACAAAAGATGAGTAAAAAGTGTGTTAAGCTGTCATGAACTCTTGTAAAATTGTTTTGAATTCTTGGTTTTATTTTAAATAAATAATTTTGACATTTATTTGAGGCTTAAAGAATTCTATTTTCTGTTTTTGTTGTATTTTACTGTTAGATAAAATGTTTAAATGTCTTGCTACTAACAAGACTACTTCAACCCATTTCATACCCAACTGTCAAAGTTCATGTTCTGATTCTTAACCAGATGTTGATCACGCCATCACTACATTTACCATTTGAAAAATTTAGTGAAGAAAACAATGTGAACTGTGATCATACTGACAAGATTATTAGAAAATAAATTTTGTATGTTTATGAATAAATATAAAATTACATTAAGATATGCACTTATTTTTTCAGTACATAGTTGAACGTCATGGAAAGACATTATTACCTCAATACTTGGGCATGTACAGGCTGACTGTAGATGGAGTAGAAACATATCTAGTTGTGATGAGGAATGTGTTTAGCAGCCCACTTAGCATCCACAGGAAGTACGACTTGAAGGTGAGAAAAAGTAACTTGTTTTCAAGATTGTGAGATGAAATTATCTGATTCTCTTCACATACCTTTCATTGATGTATTTCCTTGTGATTTTCTATTTGTTTTGAATTTCACTGCTTTTAGTAAAATATTTCTTCATAACTCATGACTACAAGGGATTTCAACTTTTGAACAAGAATATTATTTTCAAGTTTCAAATAAAACTTACATTTTTATACTTGTTTTAATGTTTGGAAGTAAGGTTTAAATTTGCCTGTACTTCTTAAAACAAATCTTTTAGATTACAGCAAAAAAGTGAATGTGTATTTTCCTATGATGAGAAGTTTTTCAGAAAGAAAATACACTTGAAACAGTAGGGTCATATTGTATGTAATTTTTGTATTACAAAACAATCTTATTGTTTCAAAGAACATTAAAAGTAATTTGCTGCAGTGATTCAAAAACATGGATCACTGGTCAATTAATGTTTAATTTCTTTCTTGTTTTGCGATTACAAATGAGCTTTAGTTTATCAAGTAGTAAGTATTGTTATGATTTACAAAACATTCTTGCTTTAAAAATTTTCTTTGTATATACATATTCTTATGAAGTCTTCTTCCTCATTAGGTATAGAATCAGATTTCTTTCTCGGGATTCTCTTTTAAATGCATTTTCTCCCATTTCCTCTTTCTTTCTTTTTTTTTCTTTCTAATTACTCCTCAGTACTCTGCTTGCAGTTTATGTGGGTTCTGTAGTTGTCGTGATGTAGACAGCTATGTTTGATAGCTGTCTGTCCTCTGTAGAGTGTGTAGTCCAGAAGTGGTCCCTTTATGTTTGCTTGCTTCTGCTCTCATGACCAAAGTCAGATCTGAAACAAAATTTGGTTAAATCTTTCATCCCATAGGGTTCCACAGTGGACAGAGAGACCCGAGATAAAGATAGGGTAAGTCAGATTAGGGAGATTTTTACTTTGTCAAACTAGTCACATTCTTGTTAGTTGTGTGAATGTAAAATATTTCTTATGATTTTACAATTTTTTGAAGCCAGTAATGTTAAGACATATAATGTGTTTTAACTTGAGCTTGTTATTGACATGAATATGAATTAAACATCATTATCTTCAATGCACAAAGTAGCTTTTTTATTTCATTACAAGAAAGCATTTCAATATATCAACTTTTAAAATAATAAATCAGATTTCCAGAGTCAGTTAAAAGATACTTGCACAACAATCTAAAAAATCTATTAAAGATAGAAAGTGTGCATATGTAGGGTTTACTTTTCTCATTACCTGCTATATGGTAAAGCAAGAAAGCATTTGTGATAATCTGACATTTGATACCTTAACATGGTAATACTAGGCACTGTGTTTGATATGAACTTTTGCCTATTCTCAACTTAACAAGTTCTGGTGTAAAATAAAGGGCTGTGGCTTTTTTGCTGACTATAGTTAGAAATGATTTTTTTATTTCTTTTTTCCAATTATGTGTCATTAATTAATTGCAGCTTAAATACTAAAAGCTGGCAAAGTATTAGAAACTAAATCATTTAGTTTCTAATGCATTATACTGCACTTTAGCATTTTTTTTCTCTCATCATCCAACTTAACTGATGATTTCTAACATTGAAGGAAAGGCTTCTTGGGCCAGCAACTTGTGGTAGAAAAAAAAACAGGTCTGAAATGCTAATTTTATGCATCTTTGATATAGAATCCAAATGGATAAATTAGAAGGAATGTGAGAAGAAAAACATTTGCAGATCATCAGATTTTGATCACAAATTTCAGGCCTGTATCATTGTGTAATAATCTCTACCAGAAAAATTTAATGCAATCAATAAAAAATGAAATTAAATATAACTTGGTCTTTATTTTGAGTGCCAAACAAACCATTAAAAGGTTGTGTAACCACTTCTACCTCAGGTTATCAGTTGAGTATCCTTACTGTTAGCAGTATTTTTGGTCTTTATTACTAGCAACAAGTGTACACCAATAGTGATGATAGGGACAACTAGGTATTACTTCTCACTATAGTTCACGATACTGTTTTACCAGCATACCAATTTGTTAAATGTATTGTAACATTATGAATACAGTTGTGTTTAGCTACTTTCTGGACATCCACAGTGTCTGTATTATGAAACCCAAAATATAAAA
This sequence comes from Tachypleus tridentatus, assembly GCF_004210375.1. Taxonomy (NCBI): domain Eukaryota; kingdom Metazoa; phylum Arthropoda; class Merostomata; order Xiphosura; family Limulidae; genus Tachypleus; species Tachypleus tridentatus. The sequence continues at coordinate 4,832,632 of NC_134827.1, read as the reverse complement.
ATTACAGTGTACCAAGACAACTATTGATAGGGTTGGAAAAGGCTCTTCATGTGAAATGTACAACTTCCTTTAGTATGATACACTGTTCAAAGCAAATTCCACTTGCAGTTGCTATTTTATAAACACCATCTGTTGTGGAAATGCTTATTACATCATTCACCTAACAGAGGACATACACACTTGAGTCCTGTTATAGTACAAATAACGGGAGCCAAGAGCTGTGACCACCTTATAGGTGGATTGCTGTATAGTGGAATCCAAAGTCAGAGAACAGAACCCAGCCCCATCACAAATTGTTGTACCAATCTGATTGAATCATCAAATATATGCCAAAACTAACAACTTGTGCTGATATTCTAAATTGAATGCAATTAGAAACTACACATCATCATTGTTTAATAAACCATGCAGTAAACAAGCACTTATAACATCAACAGTGGTCTTCCCACTTTTCCTAGAAGCACATGACTATTCTCAATTTGCTTTCCTAATTCTCTTTGCTTATATTCTTAGGTTTTATGTTGGATTTTGGACTCAACAAGACAAGTATCTTAAATAGTGATAGTTTTGTTAATTGTAGGGAGTGAGAAGCCATGAAACATAATATTTGAGTTCCACGATTATACATAGTTTCTGAGGGTCCAATGCTGCTAATAGGTCTGTCTACTAAAATTTTGGGGAGCCAAGAGCTGTATGTGAACCCATGGTATAGTGGACCTCTGTATAATGGGACCTGAGTGCAATCATCACTCTTATCCAGAATTCTTTAGGTAAAAACAGCTGTAGACTTCACTATTGGATTTTTATTACTTATGGCCTCTGTAAAATTAAAATGTACCATAGAAATCCTAAATATGTCAGACTGTTAGTAAAAATTTAAGAACTAGATCATTAATTCTGAGCTTGTTAAGCAAGGAATATTATTGATACAGATGTAAGAATAGGATTATTGAAATCTTGGACGTGTCAGTCAAATCTTTTTTTCTTCTTTTTTTTCTGATCGCCTCTTGTTACAAAAGCTGATTTTTCACATACTTTAAAATCTGTAACAAACTCAACTTTTTCCAAAAATCTTCAGATGAGTATAACTCAAAAATAATTGTTTCTCACCAAAAGCATATGTGAATCTAAGTAGCTGAGTATTACATTTTTGGCCCCACTGATTTAATATTCCAAGTGTGTCGCTTATTTTACTTTACTGTTCCATCTTATGTTAAACAAAAATTATACATCATGATTAATAATAAAGTTAACACGTTTTGATACCAAATCTGAAGTCATATATGTAATCAATTATTTAGGTAATGACTGTTTCGTAACACCTCGTTTAAATTTTTCATTGCAATTTCTAGCATTTTAGGCTACAAGAGTATGTTTTCCTTTTTATTTTAGGTTATTAATGGTGAGTAAAAAACTATACACTAAACTGAAATAATATTATTAGTTTTCTTTTTGTTTGTTCTGGTATTGATACAAATATCGTGACTGCTGTATCTTGATTAAGACTCAAATATTTTCATTCTTTTATTTACATTGGAAATCATATATGTTTAATGTGTGAAGGTTTAATGTTGGTGTCTAAATTAGGCTTGTGTTACACCTTTCTAGCATGAGGATTATGCAATGAAAATCTTTAATGATGACTGTTTGAACAAATATTATTTGATTCGAATAATAAGATCTTATTTTTTAGTAAAAAAAAACAAACTCAAACCCCTTAAAGATTAAACCTTTAAATAATAGCTTCAGTTTTTATTACTATGCCCATTTCACTGTAACCATTTCATTGGTATTTGTTTCTTTTTCTTTTTTTGTTTCAATAGTCTTCTTGGTTTTATTTTAAAACTTTGCAACTATCAACCATTGTTTTCATCAAGCTTTTTGAATGCTGTCTTCTTTTTCAGTTTTTCATAGTTTAAGGCTAGTGGTTTATTTTGTGGCAATTGTTTGGGGGTGGGAGGAGGTACTGTTTTGATGCTATCCCAGAAACTGTGCATTTTATGTTTATTTTCCAGAATCCTCTCAAATAAGAGGATCACTTGATGTAGTTAGCCAAGAAAATAACAATGGTTATTTCATATTGTCTTGGCTCTGAATTATAAATGTTTTTTAAAAAGAGAAGTTTGAAGTGTTATACAATGTACTACTATAATATAATGTACTTAGTTGTTATATTACTCAGAATATGGTTCTCAAGAACTTGTGTACAAAAATGAATATAAAATATTTTGTACAGTTACTTAGGCAAGTACATTGCTTTCTTTAAAACGATTCAGACATAAAGTTACAATCAAATGTTAAATAACGCATGTGATGAAAAGTAACTTTTGATAATGAATTTACTTTGTAAAAATAAATGTTTATTTTACTTGAGTTTAGGAAAACTTTACTCCGATATTGTAATTATAGGGAAAGGATGTGGTCACTTTGAAGGACAATGACTTTGTCAAGGATGGAAAAGTGGTACACATAGGACCAGAAGCCAAGGAAAAGATCATGAATATATTGTCATATGATATTGAGGTGAGAATTTTGACAAATCTGTTTGAAAAAAAACTTTCACTTTTTTTATTTGGAACAGATGTTTCTACTGTCAGACCTAAAAAACATTTCTAATTTTGATATTCTTAGTTAAAACAAACTGTTCTATTTTATTTACAGAAACTCACCATCCATTTAAATTTCAAAGCATACTGGAATATCGATTCTTCAGGAATAAAAGTAAACTGTGAAATAAGATCTTTTCTCATTTTATTGCTGTTCAATTCATAAAAACCAATAACTATGCAACTTATTCTTTAGGTCTTGGATTGTTAAATAGTGGGATGTACCAGTTTAACAAGTACTGTCAAACCAATTCTTCGTTATCCAAAAACAAATATTAAAATATTTCTATATGTATTGTATGCAATTTGGGTTTATTAATTGGATTGAAATAAAGACTTGTATTTTTCTCTATTTGAAAACAAAATTTTAAGAATTATTTTTTTAATGTAGTCGAGTCTCATTTTTTTATTGTCTACAATAGAACTTCAGTAATAATAATTATTATTCCTTGTGACACACTTGTTGTTGTGTCACCTCTTAAGATTATTCAATTAGCAAACCTTTATTTCATTTAAATATTTTCATAGTGCTTAGCCTGAAGGAATACTGTTCTGTAGTGTTCACTAGGTTACCAAACATAAGTAACCAACCATTTGTTTAAAATATGAAGAATATAACGAAACAATATAGCTAGCACACTACAGATGTACTTTCTTTTAGCTTAAAAAGTGTTTTAATTAAAACTAAAATGTGAAGATAAAACTCTCTGTAAATCAGACTGTCAAATATAAATGAGATGTTTATACCTTTATGTATAAGAAAATAACAATAGTATTAAATAAAATTTAAATAAAGCTGTCAAAATGGATACAAGTTTATTTAGAAATAAAATACAAGAGAAAACAAAATTTGAAAAATATAAAACCTGTAAACAGATGCATTGTTGAATTCTCTTTCATAGCCAGCAAATGACATTTGAGAATTTACAAAATGTTTTGTATGACAAAAAAAAGCAGAGACTGTTAAATCGAGAAAACTTGTCTTTATTGTAGTTTCTCTGCAAACTCAATGTGATGGACTACTCTCTTCTTCTTGGGGTTCACAACTGTGAAAAAGCAGCGTAAGAGCGAGCAGAAGCCATGGAGGCCGATGGAAATGGTGTGGAGAATGGAGGACCACTACCAACAGACGAAGATGAAGATTCTGCTGGTAGTGGCCTGGCAGCAATAGTGCCTACTCCTCCTGACTCACCCCAGACTGCTGTTCCTCCTGTTGTTGAGTCACTTGACCCAGACAAGGACATCTATGCCATCAACAGTTGTGAAGGTAAATTAGTTTCCATGGGAATATCTCAAGGTAGATATGCAAATCTATATTGCTCATTTTTGTTTGGCTGGTGATTTTTTATTTTATCTGACTAAATATTTTTCTTAATTGTGTATTGCCTTGTTGAAAGGTATTTACCATACTCTTTTTCTTAATTTTTTTTAAAGAATATTCTGAATTTAAAGGTTGTTTATTTGTAGGTTTTTTTTTATCATAATTTAGATGATTTTTCTCGTGTTGTTACCAAACACAAGATGCTTCTTCTTAATCTTAAATACTTGTACCTTTCTCTCCCTTGCAGGAGCTCCACAGAAGGAGGTGTACTTTATGGCTTTAGTTGATGTCCTGACTCATTATGGAATGAGAAAAAGGACAGCTCAAGCAGCCAAGACAGTGAAACACGGCTCAGGAGCTGAGATCTCAACAGTACATCCTGAACAATATGCTAGGAGGTTAATGGATTTCATCACTAAAATCATACAATGATGAAGAGATTATAAAGTAGTGCACATAAGTGGTTTTGATTTGAAGTATTCTGTTGCATGTGCATATGTTATCAAATCAATTCTGTTAGTCCAAAGGCATGTAGTATGAGGGTTATGTTTTTGGTAGTTAAGTTTTTATCAAAACTTGTATATCTTAATTACCAATAGTATTTCTATTAATGCTAAACTTTGTTTACTTGTTTTTTTAATTGGGAAAATACTAAAGTTGTGAAGAATATGGGAAATTGAAATGTTTTTTCTAACTTGTGTTAATAGTGTTGTATATTAGTTGTTAATAGCTGTGTGCCATTTACAGCTTCAGATTTGGCCTGCTGATGTTGTGTAGTTTAGCCAAATATAGTTAGCCACAAGGTTCACTAATACATGCTAATATTAACTGGGTATGTTATATATATAACACACACACACACACATTCTTAAAACTAGTGTCATAGTTGATCATAGATCCTAATGTAACAACATTGTACTAACCAAAATGTACGACATACAACACTTCTTCAGCTAGCTCTTCTTCAACACTTAATTGCTAAATTTCATTTTATTACTAAAGTTCCAGAGATTCTAATTGCAAGCACTATTTTCAAAAAAACATGCAGTATCTAATTACAAATATACAAGAAAGCATTTAATCAATTACAAAAGTTGCATGCAACTACTTATTTTAAAATTATCATACAAAAATAATAGCATTTGTGTTTGGAAATGCAGATGGTTCTATTTAAGGTGCAATTTTAAATCCAATTGTTAAACTTATAAAGCATGAATGAAAGTCTGATATCCATTTCTATTACTGTACAATGGAGACTTGCATTTCTTTGTTGAAAATGACCATATGGTTTCTATAAAATCTATAATTTCAGTATTAGAAATTAATAGCGTATTAAATAACAGAATAAAAACATGCAGATAGTTCCATCAGTAAATTCAAGTATGCACTCTTTACTCCTAAATTTTGTGATGGTCTTATAAGTAAAACTACGTCTTTAACATACCAGATTAGGTCGTACTATTGTGATAGTAGATGACAGAAATAAGACTTGGCTAATTCCTCTGCTAATTAGTTATTTTTTAACATACGAAATATACACAAGTTTTTTTTTAGCAATGGAACATATAAGTACGTAAAGTGCTATGAAAAGCAGTAGAAATTCAAAAAAGCAATCTGAATTAACCATCTTTCTTTTTGTTTGGCTTGTAAATAAATCCAAACCCTCATCAAATTAAGTTATTGATAAAACCCTTGGTCATGATAAACTGACTCCTCTAGGCATCATGGCAAAGTTTGAAATATTATTCCAGAAGGTGCTGAATGTTATAAATGAGCTACTTGACTCTCTACTTTTCAGAATATTCCTCAGAGTTGAAATCCATGATTTATGAGAACAGAGACATCTATATATAGCAGTAATAATTTTAGAGGCTTCAGTGTTTCCAGAAACAGTATCATACATTTTGCCTTCTTATTTTGTTTTGACCTCTCAAGACACTTTTCCTTCTCATTACTCTTCTTCACTTCCAATTAATATCATTTGCTTTATTCAAGCATGAATCCCAAGGTATGCAGCATTTATAAATGTTACAGGTGAAGCAGTCTTCTTTCTTTCTATGTTTATGGCACCCACCATAAGGCATTTTGCAGATTTCATTTATGAGTATAATTTTTCAATCAGAAGGTTTTTTAGATTCAATTATTGGATTATGGTTATACAGTCCGGCACCTGCAATCCTTTTTTGACGCTGGCATTTCCCCCCCTAGATTTGGGTTTATTTCTTGCTACTGGGGGTTATAATATACATATGATCTTTGAAAATATTTTTTAAAAATCAAATTTCATAAGTTTAATACCATATTTACATGAAATGCTTACACTTAGTTCTAATCTTTGAATGTATCTGGTATTTTTCACCACTTTTTGCCTTAATTATTCTTAACTGTGATTGGACAAAGTTCTTATAGCAATGGTTTAGTTAAACATGTACTGCAAAACACTTAGCTTTCATCTGCTTGAGTCATTCCATTATTAAATAGTTGTTTTAGAAGAAAAAGTTAACCATTTGTCATAAATGATCTTCTTAGATGCATTTTTAGTAGCTGCACAATATCAGTTAGGGTATGGGAAAGTAAATGTTAAAATATTTTGAAAGTTGCATCTGTTGACAGGAAACTATTTGTTCTGTCAGTGCATTATCATAGCTAATATATTTATTATTATTCTTAAATAGAACTATGTAAGCCTTATAATTTTTCAGAGTACATAAAACAAACTCTTTTTACTATTGCCTTTGCTACAGGTACACAGAACATTATGTAAAAGTGGCCTGTAGTTGAATACATACATTTAACTATGCCTTTATCATTTTTATTCTATTGTAAATTTTTCATAGTACTATGTATTGGTGTGAAAGTTTTGGGTGTGACTCGTGGTGTCTATTAGTATTACACATCTTCTATAATTTGAAATTTTACTTTGCAAGAGAACAGTAAGTTCAATAAGTACAAAGAGAAGTCTTGCTGTCATAGTTATGTACTGAAACTTCATAAAATATTGAAATATAGACCTGTATAATTTCTGTTTAACAGTAGAACAAAAGACTGGATACATGATATGCAATCTCCATATTTACACATTAATTCTTTCTCATGCATTTTCCAACATTACAGTTTCTGAAGTGTTACAACTAAGTAAAAAATAAAAACTAGTTCCGGATAAAATCATCAAGTCTTAATCTTCGAGCACTCACTTGAACAGATAACTTGTTAAAAAGATCTACCCTATTTGTTGTCCAGATTTATCAGTTAAATTTATGAATACATGTTAAACAGTTTCACAGATACTGCCTTTCTTTTAATGTAGTTAGCTTTTAATTAGTTGAAGAGCTTTGAAATGTCTGTGTGGTAGCACCTTCTATGATCTTTTGTATATTTGAAAATTACTTGAATCAAAAGCCCCAACATTAAACATTGTAATAAAAATGCCCATCCTGATCTCCTTTTTGTTTTTATGCAAATATTAGTTTTTAATAAATTTTCAATGAATATTTAAAGCTGCATGGTTTTAGTCAACTACAAACTAATGGTATCCAGTTCATCATAGGAACTTAAATGTAAAAATTATCAGATATGGGGGAAGAAAGTAATACTACATAATTTCTTTGAGTTAGGTGCCATATGGAAGTATCTTTAACTTTAAAATTCATAATTTTACATAAGCAGAAATTATTAGAATTGATACACTAATTCCATTCACTTTTTTGTTTTTTACTTCTTAAAACTGCTCAAATTGTTTCTAACATACTGTTGAATATGTGAGTAACAGAGAGATGCTTATGTTACTAAATTAAAATAACTATTTGCATTGTAATTAACTTGGAGCATCCCACATTTGTATCATTTTAAGATCTGCTTTAGTAGTGTTATTGTACAGTTGTGTATTTATCACAAGTGATGTAAATAATAGTATTGGTTGTCTCTTGTAACATTTTAAATGATTAAATAAAAATCATTTTCAAAAACTAAAGTTATGCTAGTTGCTATTTTAAGAATACAGTAACTCTGGAGAGGTTAGTTTATTCTCAGTAATTTAATTTTTACTTAAATATATTTTTCTAGCTCCTGAAACTACCTTAAATACATTTACTAAATTTTATTTTGTTTCTTTCAAAGATACCACATAAGTGTATAAGATGAAGTAATCAACAAAAATTATTATAGAAAACTCAGAAATGCAAAAAACGTAATACAGAATCCAATGTCACATTCTTGATTCCTCTTTTTACAAAAATATTACCAGAAAAGCATGTGTTGTAAATTATATAATCAGTGGTCTAACATGTAATTAAATATTACTTAACTCTTGAAACTTATTGTACAGGATAAACAAATTCAAAAAAATATTCCTGCAGATCATTGTTGTTGAACTGATCTAAATCGAAGAAATTTACCCATGATCACATCAGTTAAGACAGTATGTATTTTAACGACGTCCCAGATTGAAGTGAGATTTAAAAAAGCCTTCCTTCACAGTGACAGAATTTCTGTGAACTTGTACTGCTAGAAACTGGGTTTTGATATCCCTGGTAAGCAGAGCACAGGTAGCCCTGTGTAGGTTAATAACAATACAAGATTTAAAACGTAACATTTCCCAGTCACAAAATTTATAAACCTCAAATGTTGCACTGGCACACGTGACATCTGATCAAAAGACATTGCTCTAATTCTTATTCTATGGTTTAAACTACACTTTCCATAATATCTGAACAAGACTTTTCACTAACGTTTTTTTTTCTCAGTAAAATACTTAATACGTTTCACCATCAATATGTTGTGAATGAGAGTAATATGAGAAGTTGTATTTTGGTGATAATTTACATTACTTCAGAGTAATAGTTTACTACTTCATGATGTTTTATTCTAAAGATGCAACCATGTAAAACTTTGTTCATTTTCAACTTATGTAGAGAAAATTCCTATTACAATTAAGACTAGCTTATTTTTTAATTTTCTATAAAGTTACAACATGTATGTTGTTGCACCCCAAGAGTGAAGCAACTTAAATCTAGCTCTTCACAGTTGCTGTGGCAGATTGAACATCATGATATTTGTGGGAGCCATCACAAAATGGTCTGTTGTTTGTCTGCTTACAGTTACAGAACCAATATTCCCTTGTTTCTTCAGGTACAAACCTAACTGGTCGAAGGTTGATCTTTATGTATGGACTGGCATGGCTTTTGTCGCAAAATGGCTGAAATGAACAGCAAAGAGGAATTACTGCATGTTGCACACACATGAAATTCATAAATCTTATTACTTTTTCCAAAAAGATAAGAACATAGTATGTGATAAACTCTGAATATTCTTCCAACATGTGAGCGTATGTACATAAGTGTGTATATATACATATGGAAAATTCTAGTTTTGTGTAATATTTACATATTTATGTTAGCTGAACCAGTTCTTACTAATGTAGTATTACTTACAGAGCTAATTATCATTTCTAATCATCTTCACATTGTTGTAGTTTGTATTTTAACTAGAGAATAATGATTTTATAATTTACAAATAAATATTCATATACAAGTTATTCCATTTTCTAAAGAACATGAAAAAATACTAAGAGAAAAGCTCTGATAAAACATACTAATGAATTCTAACAATTATACATCTTGTATAATTGATACAATTTTACTGAATTAATTAAGTTAGACAAAATTCACATTTCTAGATACTGAATGTTACTAGTAACTCATAAGACATCTATTATCAGTGATGACGAGAAACCCACTACATCTATTATGATATTGACTCAAATGTAATTAGCAAATACTATTATGATTAATAGCCTTTAATATTAAAGATCCTATGCCATTATATTCCATTGTGTTTAGGCTACTATACAACAATAACCAAACTTTCAAATAAAGAAATTGCACAGCATAGAATTCAGGACTGAAATACCTTAGAAAATTGCACCTTTGTTCATGAAAAAAGGACGTTTTTAAACTATTCTGTAACTGTAAAGCCTTGACAGAGACTTTTAAAATACTGTCCATCTTAAAAGCCAAGGCACAGTCACATTGACAAACTCCAATCCTAGAGCCAAATATCTGTCATCATAAAACAGTATTAGCCCTTGTAGAAAATAACTTTCAAAGATTATTTGGTAACTGCTAAACTGAGATAACTGACAAAATTAAAATTTTTTAATAAAACTAAAACTTTCTTGTGTATTAGCAAGTGAAACTTGCCTGTCTTTTACTGTGCCCACAGGAACACCAAAAATATGCTTTTCCTTTTTGACACTGGAATTTAAATGGTTTTTTGTCATAAATTTTTCCTTTTTCCTTTTGATAATAAGAGCTATGATACTGCTTTTCTGGCCTTTCTTCCAGCTCTGGCACCTTTGTGTTGCTAGTTGAATTTTTTCCATGACACCAAACTCTAAATAGTTGCTAAAATAAAATAAAAACTTTATTTATAAACTTGTAAAAAAAACACTGACCTTTTTTATAAAATAGTAAACACTGCTGCCTTGATCTGCATAAAAATCTATGCTATTCTTGTTCATTGCTGCCCTCTACAAGCAAACTTTTTCTTTACACATGCCTCATGACTTCTGCTACCCCCTACTGAAATCATGTAAATCATCATGCTTCAACTCTCCACCAACAGGAATATAGAATACTCACCTGAAGCATGTGATATATGTGCCCCTACTGAACCACCACTTCAGTTTCACAGAAGACAAACACGAGAAGAGTCTGAATGGAGGGAAGCACCTATCAAAAATATATTTTCAGTACAAGACAATTATAACTTCTGAAATGTTACTTCCCTTCCCTCACAAGATTAGCTAGAATCTCACATTGATTAGGAGGAGGAAACAGTCCAAGGGAAGAACAAACATACCCTCCAAAAGCATCCAAAGGATACCTCTGTATATGAGAGTCAGATCAAAAGACTTGAGCAGGGGAACTGCATCACTTCTGAGCAGGTACTCTTTGCCCATCTGTAAAGAGTGGAGAGAAAGGGCACTAAAAAAACAGGAGCACATCCAAAGGGTGACAGTTGAGGGAGGTTATGTATTCAAACCCTGAAATAGATATATACAAGTCAATCCCACAAAGCAGAAAAAGTGGGTAAACAAAGGATGATGATGCATGATAGACCATATCTAGTAAATCAACTACATCCAAAACCCATTACTACTGAAAACTGACATATATGTTGGAGTAGGATGAGGATCATGCCATCTTCACCTTACATCCCAGAGACTGGAAGGAAATGCAACTCCAGGGCACAAAGATGAAGAGCAAAAGCCCTGGTCACCTGATAGAAAACACAAGGTGCAGAAGCAGGCTTGAAGAGCAGGGCATGAAACCAGCACACCACCCTGTGAAATAGGAACCAAAGATGAGACTGTGCTAAGACATAAATATGCAGCTAAGAATTAGTGATGTAGATCTTGGTCTTCCATAAAACTGGAGAAAATGCATATTTGATGGTGAGATGAGTCTATGGTGAAATAGGGAAGGTGAACAGAGTAATTAAGGTAAAACAAATTGATGACAAGCCTCCATTCCCCAGTTTTCTTGGGAACAACAAATAGTTGGGAGTAAAAATTCAGTGTCTGATGGGGATCAGCTTCGATAACCTGTTGAGTGAAGAGATCCAGAACCATTTCAGACAAACTCTGAGAAACAATGGGGTTTTGAATTCTTCCAACAAAACTTGAAAAACCCAACATTATTGATGAAAGGGTGCCACTAATGTAAAAAGGTTGCGAGTTGAGTTTTTACAGGACCAGAACCCATTCTATAGTCACTGGTACTGTTGGCAACATGATGTGCCATTAGGAAAAATGACAAACTGTGGCACCTATAGAGGGAGGGACAATTAAGGGTTGAGAAGGGGAAGGATGAGAAACTATAACAAACATCACACTTGGCTCCAACTGACACAAATGGATTACCAACTGGGAGAGAGCAGACTGTTGTTGGACCCACACCACCTAGGATTCCAAAATGGTATAAAATGGGGTCATATGTAAATCCATGAGATAAGGTGTAGGTAAACAGACTCAATTAATACAGCATCCTGATTCAAAAGGCCCTAACATTAGAGAAGCCATGTATGTAATTCCAGAACCAAAGATGACAAATGAGCCAATATGGAGAAAAGGAGGGAGAGAGTGTCCCTGGAAAATTCCTCACAATTTCTATGAAGAGCCTCAAACAGGAGATGAATAGTGGAAAGATACCTCAAAAAAGTCATGAGAGTAAAACATAGGCAGGTGTTAAATTGATAGGAAATTCATGACTTGCCCCTCAAATGAGTCAAACAGTTGTTGGTTGGGATAAGGACAGTCTGCACAATGATAAGCAAGGGCAGACTGATCCAAAGCCTGTTGGGGATGAAGTTAATGCAATCATTTAACTGAGAGGAAAATTGTTTAGCATGAAACCAAATAGGGTTTAGAAGAATGTTCTTGTAATGAGAAAGTATGTAGTACGGGAAGGCACGGCAAAATCAGGAGGTCCTTGAGTGTCAACAGGTCAGTGTCATCACAAACAAAACATACAAGTTTGGCTTCTATATAAAAGAAAATAACAATAAAAAAAACACACACAAGCATGTTATATTTATTAACACACCAAAAAAAAAGCTAATAATCAAATGGATAAGCTATTCTACTTATTTTTAGTATAGTTTATACATGTAAATCTAAATATCGATAAATACAAATATATCACACCTGACTGCATAAAAAGAAATTAAACTTGTAAAAATTATTCTCTAGTTACCTAAGCCAGTTGATATTGCCACATCGCAAAAAGCATCTCTAGATTTTTTATCCATATGAATGCTTTCCTGCTTTTATCTATATGTTGAGACATAAATATGTAGAAGGAATATGACATTGTTTTACCAATATAACTCACTTCTATCTGGTCTTCAAATATATTTCAAAACTATAAAAAATCTTTTGCCATAAAATAATTGAAGTACAATTATATTTAATACTTTTCCAAAGTCCTTAAAATAAAAATCTATCCAATGATATCATAATTTAGTGATTTAATGCCAAACCAATAAGTCATACTATCTTACCAACATTTGCTTAATAAGCAAAATATGTAAATAATCCACTTTATTTTCTATGTCAAAGTACACTTCAAATAACTTTATACTACACTCACAAATAACAAAATCATTTTAATAAGACAACTGGTACAAACTTATAGGAAGCATTGAAGTGATTTTTTTCTTTTTTCTTTTTAATCTTCTCTTTCTTAATAGTTTTAGTCCCAGTTCAATGTACTGTTTAAAAAATGGTAAATCTAATATAATATGCATTGATGTACTTTACAGTATGGATAGGAATAATATCTGTAAGCTGGAATGATCCTCTAAAATCATACAAGTTCCTATATTTTGAATGAAGGTTACAAGTACTTTGAGGCTAGTGGACTAGACACATTTTTAAACGAGTTAACTGAAGCACAATTTTTTATGTTAATTACTTAAAACTTATCTACAATCATTTTATTCCATCCATTTTCATTATTTCATTTACTTTCATCTCACAGTTCACAATGTTAATCATCACAAATTGATTGAATATAACTTTTATACAGTTAATAATTCATTTCAAACTTGAGTTCCTTTATAAAAAGTAGTCTATTTCTATGAGGAAAAAAAAAGTTTTAAGAAATCATGAGTTTCTTGTAACTTAAAATGTATCCATAATATACAACAAAAACAAATTAATGAAGCTAATTACAGCAATGAACAAAGCAACATCCTAGTACCTTTCATCAAATATTACCGAGTCTCACAATAAGATAACTAATGCCAATTTATACCAACTCCTTTCACAACCTTGGATAACACTATGTAACACAAATTTTGTTCCTGGATAGTATATGTTATTTCTTAATTGCTTAAGTTGTAAAAGTACAGAAAATGGCCATTATTCCCTTCAAACTTTGCTTTTGTGACCTGGATAATGAAATTTAGAAATTAACCTATTTTCTATGTAAAAACAGGCAAATTTGCACATTTTCATTTACATAAGGTCTGAATAAAACAACATATGAATCAAGATTTACATGTATTTATACTAAAGTTACACAAAAAATGAGCAAAAATGTTCATAAGTGAGTAGCTTTTCGAGATTTGCGACTGTAATGTAAATCATTTTCACGTATCAGCCCCCAAATATAGTCTCCCATCATGTTTTCATCATATGCTTCTTGGTAGCAGCGTTCAAAGTCCAGTGTATCTTGGTGGAAGCACTCACTTTGCTCTTCTGAGTATGCTCCCATGTTCTCCTTGAATTTATCAAGATGAGCATCAAGGATGTGGACTTTCAGGGACATCCTGAAGACCATTTTGCTGTAGTTATTCACCAGAACCTCAACCAATTCCACATAATTTTCGGCCTTGTGATTGCTCAAGAAGCCCCAAACTACTGCGACAAAGCTGCCCCAAGATTTTTTTCCCTTTCTACTGAGCTTCTTGGGGAATTCTGTGCACTCCAGGATCTTCTTTATTTGTGGTCCAACAAAGACACCAGCTTTGACCTTTGCCTCAGACAGCTTAGGGAAGAAGTCTCGAAGGTACCTAAAGGCTGCAGACTCCTTATCAAGAGCTGTGGCAAATTGTTTCATAAGACCCAATTTTATATGCAATGGTGGGTACACCTTCTGGAGATCCACTAGTGGCTCACACTTGACATTGTGCCTCCCCATAGAGAACTTAGTCCAATTATGGCCAGTGCTTCCTGTTGTAGTGCCCTGCAGTATCCCTGCTGTCCCAAAGGCAAAGATAACAGGGAAATTTGGTAAAGCCTCCTTGGAGACCTAACAGGAATGCCACCATTTAGAAGTCTCCAATAATGTCCCAGCCATATTCATCATACTTCAAAGCCTCTAGCAAGGTCTTGATGCTGTTTTATTCCTCTGAAGTGCACAAGATGAGGCAGGGGAAGAGATGGATACTTATTCCCATTATGGAGCAGTACAGCTTTGAGGCTTCTACAACATTCTAGAAAGTTATTGAAAATTCTTTAAGTACAAGAAAATTCTCTATCAGCTATTCAGCATTGAATCTACCTGGAATGTTCTGGAAAATGAGTAAATTTTAATATTTCATTACTCAGGTCACTAAAGTAAAGATTGAAGAGAAAAATAAGTCTTTTCCATTTACTTTAGGCATAAACAGTTGGGAAATAACACTTTCTACCCAGGAACAAGAAAAAGGAAAAATGTTGTTACATAATCTGTTAAATTTGAGTTCAATAATCTTAAGTTTTTTATAGTCTTTAATATATGAATTAACATTTTTTTATTCCCATTGCAAGTAAATTACATTAACCCTTTTGCAACAGGTCACAGGTCAAAGGCCACATCATCATGTTTGTTGACTTGCATTCAAAATTTTATTGAATTACTATTTTATGAATTTATGTCAGTAAGTTTGGAATCATATTGTATATTATAATTCATACTTTAATGTTATATATTAGTTAATTTCTTAATTTAAAAGTGAATATTAAAGAAACACATCTAAATACAGATTTTAATGAGTCACAAGGTATGTTGAATACAGCACTGTTTAAATTTGGATACCTGTGATGTCAAAATACTACTTCCATAGTTCCATATAAATTAGGAATTAAAATTATTAATATTATCAAGTTAGATTATAAAAGAAGAACCTCACCTCCTTTTATTCTGCTCAAATATAGCTTATGTACTGAATCAAACATGGTGGCCCCATATAACTATTTCGATATTTAAAATATATACTTATATACTCTTGCTACAGTATGTAACGTGAATCACCAATTAAAATGTCACTGAAGTGGTTTTCTCAGCCATTTTAATCTGTGAAAAGGCTACCACATTCTTTTGAACTAAAGTTCAATGAGGTAGGTTGTGTCTATAGTCTGCTCGAAGTTTAATATTTTTTTTAATTCTAAATAAATCATAGTGGAATTCTATAGTATCAGCAATTAGTTAAGATTTTTTGGTTATTCAACTGTATATATAAACCCCCCAAAAAATGTGTTTGATATCCTGCATGTGTGAAATTTTAAAAGGATTAGCAACCTATGTCCAGCAGCAACCAAGTACAAAAGTTATAGCAAGAGGAGATAACTGTTTACTTCATTATTTATTGTTCTATATTAAAAAAATATAAACTTAATTTATTTGCAAATAGTAATAATCTATATATATATATATAATGTATAATAATTGAAATGTGACTGTATATTAAAAATACTAGTCACTAAAACCAGGTCAGTCCCATATTATTGAATACATAATATAAGTACATGTGCACCACGTTAATGTAAGTTATTTAATGTTAGGTAGGCATGACTGAAATGTCAATATAATAAATATATATAGCATTATGAAACTAAACATTTGTATTTTTGTGTTACAATATGTAGTCATTACAGCACACAAAAAAAGACTTAGTTTACATTTATTTCCTAATTATTTTATGTTTGTTATAATGTTGGTTAAGTTTTACTGTACACAAACATTTTGAAACATATTTAGGATGTTTAAAAAATTATGCATATAATATTTGAGATTTTTGGAACAAAGAATAGTTTTTAATCATAACATATCTCTTTGCACTCTAAAACTAGTAACAAAAAATAGACTTCACACACAAATCTTTTGTAAAAATATTTCATTAAAAAATCTCAGTTTTTGTAAATGAAATACTTGTACTTTTCAATAAAAGTTAACAAATTTTGTGAAGATGCAGATGATATGTCATATGTTATAGTGCAAATACTTAATGGGTGCAGATGTGTAAACAAATTTATGTTATACCAAGCCCATAGCAAAAGGGTTAACCTGGCTTTTATTCTTAAGATTTTGTAAGATGTTGTCAGATATCATGTATAACTGATAAGATGTCTCACGAGATTGATCAACACTGGTATGCTTAGTGCTTTAATGAAAAAAAAAGGAAGAAATGGATTGAAAATTGGCCTAACTAAAGAGAACAAAGAGTAATCATAAATGGGAATTTTCCTAATTGAGAAAATAGTATTAGTGTGATCTCTAAAGGATCTATTTTAGAGTATTTGTTATTCATTAATTCTGTTAATGATTTTGCTTGCTTTTTTAGGGGCAGGGGGAAGGGATAGTATTTATGTTTGTCTATGATTCAAAAACTTATTATGTTAAGCATAAAACTTCTTCATAGTTTTGCCATTTCTAATGAATGTGCCAAAGTTTAGATGTCAGGTTTTGTTATTACTCTATGGAATTACTTGCTTGATGGAGTTATTTCTGTTTTGAATATGAAATCTATCACATTTTTCTTAATAGTTCAAACCTATTTTTTATTGATATAGCACTTGGGAACTAGTGCTAAGTTCTAAGTTTATTAGCACAAGCAAATAAAAATTGGTAACATATCCTCCCTTGATGGAATCCCAGTCCATCACAAGGTTAACCACCCAGCCAATACTCATCATAGAGTTGGAGAGATTGAAATAGCTGGAGTAAAGTATTTTGCTCAATTACACAACAGTATTTCACCACAGGAAAGGATTCAATTCATGTGCAGTTAGTGACTGGCTGACCTTCACTTTTGTAATGGCTTTGGGCTTAGACAAAACCCAATGACTTGTGCACATGTCAGACTTCTTGAACTGTGTTTTGAGACAGGTCAGGTTTTGTTCGCAAGTACCTGCACATAATTGGTTTAAAAAATTAAACATAAGCAAACAGTTTTCCTTTTATAACCCCAGCACTGTAAATGGTTTGGAACTACATGAGTCACTGCCCAATAGCTTTTTTATGCAAAGGTACAAACATTGTAGTGTATATTTAGAAAAACAAGAGGAAACATCTAAATTTGTGAACAGCTGTCACAACAGTTTAGCTAGATATTATTATAACACATGCATTATGTGTTAAGGGAGAGATTACTGGAAGCATAATTTTATTCTTGTTCAACAAAATATGAAATAAAATTCCATTTGATTGCACTAAAAATCATTATATTGCTGGATAACTTGAATTGCCTTCTGTTAAGCTTGCCTTAAATTTCTAATACTGAAAGATGATTAGTGAATGTTCTAAACAAAGAAAATAAACCAAAACTTGAAATTCTAAGTAGTTCAATGAAAATATATAAAAATTAATATTTTATGTGTGGCTAATTTTCTGCATAAAAACTGTTATTTCTTCTACACATGGCCATACCAGAATATTGTGCAAATTCTACTGGCAGCATAAACAGTAAAATTCTTGTTGGAGATACATTAAAAGATACTTGTGGATGGTCAATATATTTAGATTTTACCACAGTTAGACTGTAAAATTGGTGGTGTGTTTTTAAACAAGTTATTTTTTATTCTTCTAAGAAATTTTGTTATAATTAACTACAGAATAAATCTACAACATGAGTTTCATTATTTGTGTAAATGTTTTTTTTTCACAACATTTTTAGTAATCTTCCACTAGAAAAAAAATCCCACCCAATGCCTCTTGCATTTAGTGATGATGTACATCATGTTAACACTGGAGAATATGGCTGAAGGATAAAAATGCTAAGAACGTATGAAAAGTTTTCCTATTGAAATAATACTGTCACTTGAAAAGTAATGGCCAATGAACAAAGCAAAGGTTAAAATTTACTTATATTCCTGAACTAAATCTTTATAATAAAAGCCAAGAACTGATTTCGTAATTAAAGTATTCAATAACAAATTGGGGTCGTGCTACACTTAGAAATAAAAAAAAAGAGAGAGAGAGAAAGAAAGAACAGTTCATTTTTTCCTACGAATGTACATCAAACTATATGTCTAGAGTGTCTTACAATTTATATCTGCTATCTATCTACATTGGCACCATGTGTTATTTTTATGCTAGACACAGTACAAGCAAAATAAATACAACTTACAAGTTAAATGCAAAGGTCTACCTATAGTATAAAACACAATTTCAAAGTCAAGAATCATAACCTACACGAAACAACTATTCGTACTGTGTTTTAAGCTGTATAATCCCGTTTGCAACAATTTAAACTGTTAAACATTAACTATACTAACCTATTTTCCCCTTTCTACCTAAAAGTAAAATATAAATTACCTGCGGTTTCCATATTCTACTTCTAGAAAAAAATGAAACTCCTTTAACGCGAAGCGCCATGTTCAAAAGCACCACAAGGAGAATATAAACTGCCATACGACGAAAGTATTAAAATACAAAAAGCTAAATATTGTTGTATTTTTCGTTTTGTTATTACGGTGCAACTATTTCGCAAAATATTCATCTTATATAGTTTATTATCAACAAGTGTTCCCAAAATAAGCGGAAAAAATCATTGTTTTAGGTACATTTGTTGTTACCCATAATTTTTAAGGGATTGATAAAGGACCCACTCTTGCCCCCCGCCAGTACAGTGGTATGTCTCCGGATTTACAAGCTAAAATCAGGGTTTCGATTCCTCTCAGTAGGCTCAGCAGACAGCCCGATGTGGCTTTGCAATAAGAAAAACACACACCAAGCACCCACTCAAGACTATATATATACAAATGATAAATGTTTGGTTTGTATTTATGACAAAGCTCTACTACGAATACTTTCTTAATTTTGAACTAACGGTCACAGGGAAGGCAGCCATTCAGCATCACCTACTGTCCATGTTAAGAGGTTCACTGTTACTCTTATAATTCGCTTAAAGTATGGGATATTTTGAGGTATCACATGGATTTAAATCCAGCTCATTAGCTCCAAAATCCAGAGTCATACCACTAAGTTAATTTGTACACATTTTGATTGATTTGTTAATCTATGATATCCACATATAAAACTGAAATCTGCATGAGCATTAGATGGGTTAACTTTATAATGAAATAATCAATGAGAATAATTACAAAATAAATTACAATTTAGCCAAATTACTAAGTTCAAGTTAAAGAATAAAAAGACTGGACTCGTGATGAAACTGCAAAACAATACTTATTTCTAAAAGCGCAACGCAGTAAGCATATTTACATCAGGACACTGGACAGTCACCTTATACATGATTTGTAAATCGCTACACACCTTTCGTCGCTCCAAATATCTTTCCACAATAGTTAAATTAGGATTTTGGAAAGAGTAAAATTCTCTTTTGTGATCCAGTAAAATGTGTTACTACAAAATAATTTTCCTTCTAATCAGAAGACCACAAATGTTGATGGCTTAAATATACAAGAAACAGAACACTATCTCAGATGATTACACTCAAATTTAACTCCTGTCCTTACATCAGCGAACCCAAACCGAAACCAAGTAGAACTATTTCATTCTAATGCTCTATACTTAATATAAAACGTTGAATGTACCCATAATGACTAGAACCATCCAGATGACCATTCATTCTCCTATAAAATATTAAGGCCATAATCTTTAAGTATCATCTATTTGGCCAGTGATGATCATTGCTTTGATTGACTTGCTTGTACAATGTTGCAATGTTATCTTCACGGACAAACATACATAACACAGAACAGAAGCACAAAGATAACTAGAACGCAAATCGCTATATATAAGAAGCGTGTTACTTTTCTCTTTCCTACAATTACACGTCATAGATGATACAACATTTAAACAAAAAATAGGCAAACATAAAAAATAAAATCCTTTAATTAACATTCAAAACACAAAATGACACATCATGAAATACTATAAAGGAAGAACAAACATTTTAACAGTTACGTTAAAATGAAACGTTATAAGTTAAAATAAAATGAACAGAAACACTTTTATAAATTATTCTTTTAAATTATAAACTGGGCCTGGCATGGCCTAGCGCGTTAAGGCGTGTGCTTCGTAATCTGAGGGTCGCGGGTTCGCGCCCGAGTCGCGCCAAACATGCTCGCCCTCCCAGCCGTGGGGGCGTTATAATGTGACGGTCAATCCCACTTTTCGTTGGTAAAAGAGTAGCCCAAGAGTTGGCGGTGGGTGGTGATAACTAGCTGCCTTCCCTCTAGTCTTACACTGCTAAATTAGGGACGGCTAGCACAGATAGACCTCGAGTAGGTTTGTGCGAAATTCCTAAACAAACAAAAAATTATAAAGTGATATTTATATACACCTACACACATAACCAGTAACGTGCAGTGACACGCGGACGATACAACATATATTTGTATGCTTATAGCTCCATATGCCATGCATAGATCTTGCTTCCTCCGGTGAACATGCAATCATCTGTGTACATTACTGGATGGAAACCATATAGAGATAGGTGGACACAACAACAAGATGATCAGTAACGTGATTAGTGCAAGTCAACCTGGCAAAATGCGAGGTTTCTTGTGAACTAAGGAATATCGAACTCGGATAGTCTGGTAGATCGTTTTAACTTTGATTGGAAGAGGAGAGCTAGTAAAATCAATCACCTTGTATAAATAAACAAGTATACGCATAAATGATTTGTGCTTTATTGCAAAAGTAAAGATTGTGCATTTTATTTTACGCTTTGTGTTCAATCTTATTGTTTCATTGTACAATGACTCACCAGTAAAAGGTGTTGTATTACTCTTATCGATATCCTGATCAAATCTCCTATTATCTAGTGTACCTGTCTACTATAGCTCTACATTCAATCTAGTTTTACCTGAATACATCAAAGAGATGATTGGTAAAAGGAAAATGTCTGTCTCTTGATCATTATAGAATTATGTAGTTTTCTATACCTGTTTAATGTTCATTACTCCTTAATTGAATCATTATGCATTAGTTATAAAAAAAAAAAAAAGCTTGTAAGTTAGACAGAATAGCATTTTTAACATCCAGAAGGAGTTATGGCTAACAGAGAGAATTTGAAATCCAGAGTTGTCAGGTTTAGTAAAAGCCCTTTCATGGACATAGAATTTTTGTCAATATTGTGAAGACCCATTACTTCGATCTCGTTGCAACCATTGATCCTGGAAGGAAAAGTGTCAGAATCAGTTTTACCCTGAATGGCTGTTCATGTATCCCTCTGAGGATCAATTTCAATGAATTTTGTTGCAGTGGTTTGACAACTGATGAGTCCTAGATTAAATTTAGCAACATGTGTAAAAAATAGGCAGTTTATGTGACTTTTGCCACAAGTTTTATGGCTATTGATTTCCAACCCAGCCAACGCTTCGCCAGTTATTGGAGTTTAAAACTTAAATAATAACGAAAGGTTTAGCTTGTCCCATCGGCACTGGAAATGACAAATAAGTTTTGTTATATATTGTAGCAACATAACTCCTTCTTTGGTTGTTTTTAATGATATGGCGAAAACAATTCCACATAACAATAATAAATTATTTTATTTTCTCCTTTAACGTTTCTACGAGCTTAAAGGCAAATACTTGTACACTGTTACAAATTATTGTAGACCTAAGTTACAAGTAACGTTAACTAACTTAAAACAAATCAATTTACTTGTATAAGGTAGCCGAGAAAGTTAACACACCAATCAATTCACTATTTCTCTCTCTTGAGGGCCCAGCATGGCCAGGCGGTTAGAGCGATCAACTTGTAATCTGTGGGAAGCGGGTTCGTATCCCTGTCACACCAAACATGCTCGTCCTTTAAGTCGTGGGGGAGTTATAATGTTACAATCAATCACATTACCCACCATTCATTGATTAAGAATAGCCCAAGAGTTGGGGGTGGGTGATGTTGATTAGCTTCCTTCGCTCTAGTCTTACACTACTAAATTAGGGATGGCTAGCGCAGATAGTTCTCGTGTAACTTTGCACTAAGTTCAAAAACGAAACATACTCGCTCTCTTGAAATCGCTTTACACATTTCACAGCTGTCCCGTATTTATAATCTAGCTTCGAATATACTATAAAAAACAACAAGACATCACATCATTCGAGCATTTTCGGTGTCATATTACTATATATTCTTCATTGCTTCCACACTAGTTTTTAGAATTGTGTATTTGTAACATGCTAATTCTGATATTTAAAACAGTAGCGCTGCTCTTGAAGATTAGATTCATGAGACATATCTAAACGTAGAATTCTTTGTTTGTTTGAAAGTAAACACAAATCTACACAATGGGCTATTTTTAGTTTGCTCACCATGGGTATGGAAACCAGGTTTCTAGCTTTATAAGTCCACAAACATACTGTCGTGTCACTAAGGGACAAGCTGTAGAAACTTGTATAGAAAAACATCAGTTTGTATTTGTACTATAATTTAACGATTAAATTTACGTATGTTTATTTCATTAATACTAAAACAACACTGTAAAGGCCTACAAAAACAAATTTATGATTACTTATTTTTTATAAAGAATCCGGATATTTTAATACATTGTAATGAAGGGAACATAAATATAAGCATGAGATCTACCCCTGGCTTAAAGCAACTTACTCATAAAATTTAAGACTTCGTGCAGTTAGCATTCTACATTTATGTCTGTTTGTTATATAAAAATTATTTCTTCCCATATAACGTCACCATTCTGTAATTTGTTACGCAGCGAAAAATGATAAACAGATGTGTAAGAGGCAGATTAAAAGTAAAGGGCCAAGGTGTATTTGATCTAGCGAAGCAAAGAAATTTGCGTCACAGACGCACATGTTAAAGCCATAGGGCCGTAAAAGCTTTTGGTTAATGCATTAAAGTTTATGCTTTTTTTAAAGCAATTTTTTTAGTTTTGATACATTTTTAGTTGGACAGATCGACTGAGGTAAAAGCATTTCTTACATAACACCATAGGCGTCATCACGGTGAATAGAGGTATGAAAAAAAAAAAAAACTTTGGGGACACAAATAAACATTAATTCCACGATCCGCCACATTTGCTTGCAGGTTAACAGCAAAACAAATATTCTATCAGACACACTGAACGGTCAGCGATTCTGTTCATATGTACAAGGTAAATGGGTCAGTAGAATGCCATTTTACATTGAAGTGGCCTGGCAAACATTGTACTGTAAAATTATGTTCTGCCAGGATTGAATCTTAGTTTGTTGATAAACATTAATCTACGGGTGTATGTGTTCTGCCCACCGCTGGTATCAAAACCTGCGTTATAAACCCGCAGACTTACTGCTGAACCACCATATACTCCAGTTTGACAGTGTTTAGAAAGAAGGATTCCAACAACAGTATGTTTGCTTTTACACAAAATACGTTTGTTGAATTTCGCGCAAAAGTACCATCTGTACTAACTGGCCCGAGTGTTGAAATAACAGCGCCAACCACCCCTTCTTGAGCTACATTGCATCAATGAATAGTAGGACTGACCACAAATTGTAATGCTTTCACGGCTGAAAGGCATGTTCAGTGATGGGATTTAACCCCATGCCCCGCAGAATTGCGAGATGAGTGCCCTGATCACCATGTCACTTGTTGTTTGTTTTTTGCGCAAAGCTACACGAGGGCTATCTGTGGTAGCCGTCCCTAATCTAGCAGTGTAAGACTAGAGGAAAGGCAGCTAGTCATCACCACCCACCGCCAACTCTTTTACTAACGAATAGTAGGATTAATCGTCACATTATAACGCCCCCACGGCTGAAAGGGCTAGCATGTTTGGTGCTTCGGTGATTCGAACCAGCGACCCTCAGATGACGAGCAGTGCCTAAACGCACCTGGCCCCAGGCAACTATAGAGGTTTTGCGTGAACCTATTAGTGTCACGTGGCCACAACGAGGTTTGTAAACATACCGCCATATTGTGTGGCAAGTGTCCCGCATGACTGAACGAGTTAACAACTGCTGTATTCAGTACTTTTATATGCAAAAACGGCTCGTTTGGGCTGAGAAAACACTTTACATAGAAGAGCGAACAACGTTTCGACCTTCTTCGGTCATCGTCAGGTGAACCTGACGATGACCGAAGAAGGTCGAAACGTTGTTCGCTCTTCTATGTAAAGTGTTTTCTCAGCCCAAACGAGCCGTTTTTGCATATAAATTTCTCAACAAGTGGGTTTCTCGTCATCACTGATTATTGTATTCAGTACTATTCACATGTAAATGGCTGCCGCTGGCTTTTCATCACTTGCAGCACACCTGACAGGTGCTGAAAAGGCCAGGTATGAGGAAAAAGTGAAGGGACTGGGTGTAGGAGACCCGTATATGCTCCCGCCACGTGTATTTACGCCAGTAATATCCAGCCAAGACAACGTTGCTCAAAGTCAGACTGTTGCCGGAGAAGATCTGCCAAATATTACATATGGTGACATTTATATATATTTGATAAACAGGACTTCCACCTATACAAATGAAAGTCTAAAAGGTTACAAACGCCTTGATGAGTACAAGTATTTTGTGGCAGGATTTGTACAGAATGTCCAAATAACCAGGGCAACGTCGGATAAAGTCATCATTACAGCAAAGGTTTGTACATCATGTTATATTACATACATGTATCATGTACTCTGTATGATAGATTTAACTACATTTTAGACGAAGACTAGGTACTGAAGTAAAGTAGGGCCCCCCATTTTAATAAATGGTTCAATATTATTGTACTACATGTGTACTGACCGTTGTCAAAGCTCTAGCCTAGGAGCACTTCTATACATGTTTGTATAATGATATTAAGACACCTAATTGTTTATTTGTTTGTTTTGGAATTTCGCACAAAGCTACTCGAGGGCTATCTGTGCTAGCCGTCCCTAATTTAGCAGTGTAAGACTAGAGGGAAGGCAGCTAGTCATCACCACCCACCGCCAACTCTTGGGCTACTCTTTTACCAACGAATAGTGGGATTGACCGTCACATTATACACCCCCACGGCTGGGAGGGCGAGCATGTTTAGCGCGACGCGGGCGCGAACCCGCGACCCTCGGATTACGAGTCGCACGCCTTACGCGCTAGGCCATACACCTAATTGTCTAGGCTGTTTCAAAACTTAATTTTTGATTTATGATTAATTTTTGGTACGGTATCAATATACAGATAATAAATAGTACAAGTAGACATAGAACGTGTAAAATGAAATATGGAAGGCACATAGTCAGGTGATAGGGGATCATCACTCTTCGTCCCTGAAACAGAGTACAATAATTTAGTTAAGATATTGATTTACAGGCATCATCAGATAATATTTATATATATAACAGATACACTGTACACTTTTAACTGAATATATATATATATATAACTGAATATGCTGAACATTGTTTAACGACTGAATGAACAGCCAACAAAGTAATTATTTGCACACTTTTTTAATCTTGTGCCAGTTGTGGTTTTCTGATGAATCACTTAAATTGGTCCTTTAAGAGATATTAACATTTTGTCTTAATGTACTATTGGCTATATAACCTATTCATCATGAATGATATTGTTCCTTCAGTAAATTTACTATTCAGTCATTTAAAAGTAAAAGGAAAGTGTGCAAAAAAATTTCTTTGACTGATGGTGCAGTGTGTTCTGCTATACATATATCATGCATGTAAGTTTCAATCTATTCAGCCTGGCTATAGATGAATTATACATACCTAACACAAAATGTTTACTACAAAGTCTGGTGTGCTCTGTGGGTGTCCAGTTTTTCCTATTGACAGCTGCAATCCATCGTCTTCTTCGGTCGGAATCTTTAGGAAATCTGTAGTATGACACATTTTCCACCTGTCCATGTCGATTTGAACAGTTAAATGCACAACACGAGTGTACCATCGCGCACTTTTGACTATGAATCACCCTTGTGTTGGAATATAAACACGCCGAGCGTGCCACCCATCATGGCGGTCAGCAGTAACTAGGTCAAGAGTGACGTCACACGCAAAATAATGTACAAAATAGTTATTGAAAAAGATTTACTAATATAATTACACGCATATAATCTTCAATTAGATAAGTGTATTTCATTTATTTTTAATACTTGCTTAAATATTTCTTTCAATATAAATTGTTCATTTATTGATCTCTCGTTTTAACAAGAGGTTTTAAAGAATAATACCATCTTCCCCTTGTTTTGCAATTAATTTAAGCAATTGTAAAAACTCTCATGTCGTATTTAATATTTTAACCAAGCAATTTTCATAATCCATTTAGGTCATAAAGATACATATAACTTCCTGTTGTTGTTTTCTTACGATAACATTATCAATTTAATAGATAAGCTACGTATTTCTCAATTATTAGTATTTTAAAATCTTTATAACATCTTGGAGGTTTGGTATTTTCAAGGAAATTAAGTTGTCCCCAAAAAGTAGATAAAATAGGTTCACAGAATAGCAGGGGATTTAGTAAAGATACATACTTCGAAGTAATACGAGTTCTGTAACATGGACTAAGCTTGTGCCAGCAAGAGATATAAATATGTGAAAAACACAATGAAAACAAAATATATCCAAACAAAAAAACCACCGTATGTATGTGTATACTCAGTACAATTGACAGTCACTTTTACCGAAGAGCTGAAAGCGAAAAACATTCAAGTTTACAAAGTTTTTAAGAAAAGCTGGTGCATCTTAAATCCTTTTATACATCAAAAATTATTACATTTTCTGTAACACAACATACGCAAAAGTATAGGAGAGGATTCACAAATGTCGTATATATCAGAGTTCATAAGCACTCTCTACAGATGAATGCAATGAAAACAATGGCCGCTACTATTGCAGTCATATATTTTCTATTTTTCTATTTCTATTACAACAGTCACCATAAAGCTTATAGGAAAAAAACGTTTCTTGTGTTGTTCCTACTTCGACTCCGAAGATATTTCTGTGGCCAAGGACCACCAATAAATTAATCACGTTAAATACTATGGAAGGACATTAGTAGTTGGGTGGCAAAAGCAGGTAACATAAAACACCTCTACCAACACGATTTTGTCTGATACCTCTTAATACAACGTCACTCTCACCGTCATACAGTGTAAACCATGTTTTAAGTGTATACATATTGAGTTTTTAAAACTTATACAAATTTGTTGGTGAAGTAATAGTATATACTATAATAATTGCTATGTAATAAATAAATTGTGTGAAAACTAGGTATTTTCTATTATTTATCAAAGCCTCCAACTTTTTATGATTTAGCTAAAAATAGCCCTACTTCAGGCCACAGTTTGACCATGTCACCAGTTATTCAGCCTTTTCAGATTTTTACCATATATTCTTAAATATGATCTACAAAAAAGAATCAGGATGGTGTTCAACCTACTTTTTGAGTTATAAATTTTTAAAGTATTCTCTGACCATACGTTTTTTATTTAAAAACAAATTCAGTTCAGGTGTGTTACTGTGTGCAAATATATCCATACAATTTTGAAATAATTTACGAATCCCATTGAAATATTCTAATCAGCCTTTACCATATATTCTTAAAATCTCTGAACATGATCTTAAAAAAGTCAAGGTTGTGAAAAATAATAAATTATCAAATTTTAAGTGTCTGATATGTACCATTGGGCAAAGGACCACATTGAGGGCATTCAGTTCTTTCTTGTCAATCAGGAATCAGTCCTGCAAAATTGTGTAAAGTTTGATCTACTTAAGCACTATGAAAAATGCAAAACTGTGGCAGGTATTAGGTCACATCATAGCTTTATTCCCCACTCTACCAACAAATTGTATATAAGAAGGCTATCAGATGATGTGTACACAGTTGTAACTGTTGGTAGTAGCAGTGAAAGTGATGCTGCAGCAGCTCAAATAGGGTCTAATGATAACAATGACAATTATCAGCCAGGGAAATATATGGCATGCATATACGATCATGAACGGTATGTGGGAAACATAAAAGATAGATCAGATGAACATTCTGCTGTGTTGGTGTCATTTATGAAGAAATCAAGAAACGAACTGTTCTCATGGCCTACAAGATCACATAAAGATGAAAGCTGGATTCCTTTTCAACATATTTTTTGTTTGATAAGTGCACCTATTGTGCAAGGCAGTAGTGCTTGCCACTATATTTTAAGTCAAAGTGATCTCAACATAATCAAACTCGAATTTCAAAATTTATTCAAGCTGTCTGAACAAAGCAATGTTTATTTGTTGTTGTTAAGGCTAATTTTATCGCCAAAGCAGTTTTTTAAACATTTCATTGTCATGATTATTTCAGTTTGGTGTGACTATAATCTTTCTCAGTTATCCCCTGTTGTAACACTGTGCTTTTTGTGTCTGATTTACCTTTGTATTTATTATATTATGAATCTTAAACTCAGCCATATCTGCATAACTGTAATGCATACACAATATATTTGCATTGCCATGTGATCTAACTAGTTATGTCAATAAACTTGTTCAGAAATGAATTAATTCTTTCTTGTTTCTTACAACTTCATTATTTAACATTGTGAAAGGCTGGTTAGAATATTTCACTGGGATTCATAAAATTCTGACAGGTATTTTTCAAAATTGTATGGATATATTTGCACAAAATAACACACCTGAACTGAATTTTTTTAAAATAAAAAACGTATGGTCAAAGGATAATTTAAAAAATTATAACTCAAAAAGTAGTTTGAACACCATCCTGATTTTTTTTGTAGATCATATTCAGAGATGTAAGAATATACGGTAAAAATCTGAAATGGCTGAATAACTGGTGACATGGTCAAACTGTGGCCTGAAGTAGGGCTATTTTTAGCTAAATCATAAAAAGTTGCATGCAGATAATTTTTTTTACAGGAGATCTAACAGACTTAATCACAACAATTGCTGATTTATTAGCTGATATGTTATAGGAAATTAGAAAACAAAATTCAGCTTTGTATCATATTAAGTCTTAGAGCTATGGCTTATTACGTAAACCAATGCTTTTTACGATTTTGGGTTTTCAGGTGATTTTACTGCCTCACTATGCAAATCCTAAGAGGGATAAACTTGGTTTGAGACCATTTTTGAATTTTGTGAGATTAATTCAGTCAGTGTGGCAAATTTCAGCCTTCTACCACCATAATATTACTCTTGCAGCTTTAAGCAGACAAAGTTGCCCGAAAATGAATTTGCCAAAAAAAAAACAAAAAAATTAACTACATTTTACAGGGCTGTAAATCAGAAACTATTAGAGATATTGATCTAATCTTTGGCAATTGTTCATTATATGGATAGATGAGCACATGTGCATTTTTTCAAGGCATTCTGTGGGGGTCACCTGTAGCCCCCTGGATGATTTGACATGGAATGACCCCTATAGTATATATCAATTCACACTTTGTTGGAATACAACTCCCTCACTGCATATGGAGAAGTTATATAAACTCTTCAAGTGTACATAGGAGAAACTAGAAAAAAATAGTATTATATAGTAAATATGATTAATTATTTACATTATTAGAATCCTAGCATGATATGGTAAAATCAATACCTAGACGATCTTTTAAACAGATATGTTCATATATACAATAACTCACAAGCCATAATACCCTTAGA
This sequence comes from Tachypleus tridentatus, assembly GCF_004210375.1. Lineage (NCBI taxonomy): Eukaryota > Metazoa > Arthropoda > Merostomata > Xiphosura > Limulidae > Tachypleus > Tachypleus tridentatus. The sequence goes on along the minus strand of NC_134827.1, from coordinate 4,802,395 downwards.
AAGAAATACATCTAATACACAAACAAATAAAACCTTTTAAAACTTTATACACAATGAAAGCAGCATTCTACACCTATGTACATGAAACTATACAAACTCTCTTGGCACAAATCATTACCAAATATGAAAAAAAGTAGAATATATCTGAATACTCACAGTAACATGTAAAACAATGGTTTATATAAATTTCATCAATGAGGTGACCTTGAAGAAATACTATGCATTATGGTACTAAACAACCTACCTTCTGAAAACATCTTGCACTTGATGAAAGAACTTACTGATATTTCTCTCAATATTTCACTAAACATGAATTGTTTAAAATATTAATATACCAATATTCTGCCTTGCAATGATGATAAATTGGAAGAAAGATAAGTAGCTTACACCTTGTATTTAGTATGATCTTGGACAAAAGGTTTGTTTTTTTTAATAAATTAATCAGAGAATCTACTAGGAATGATATTTTAGACTTAATGATAATTTCTAATAAGGAAATGGATGACAAGGTGAAACCTGGGTACAAAATATCAGTTATGTTTGATGTTTTCTGGATATTGAGCTCAGATTAATTTTGAAAGAATATGATAAGAATTATCCCTTGTAAATTAGGCAACTGGATTAACTGAAGATGCTGATTAAATGTGGAATATTTTTAAATGTTCAAGATAGAAATTTTCTTTAGAGAAATAAAAAAGGTGACTGCATGGAAATGACCAGATTGGCACTGTAAGATTATACAATAAATAAAATTAAAGAAAGGCATTCACGTTTACTTCAATTTTTTGTTTTCAATTCAGTTGTCAGTTAAACATAAAGCTTCACAATGGGCTATTTCTGCTCTGCCCACCATGAGCATTAAAACCCAGATTTTAACATTATGCAATTTACCTCCAAGCAGATCCTGAACTGTTATAGAGGAAAATATAATTGATAAAGAAAATGATCATATTAGTTCTGAAGTAATTAAAAAATTCAGAAATTTAAAGAACAATAATACTGGCCCACATATTTCCCCAACTGTTCTGAAGGAAGTAAGGATTAGGTATGTGACCTACTTGCTTAAACTTTTTTGCAAGTTTTTAAATGTAGTAGACAGGTGTCAGAGGATTAGTTGTTTGATAATGTTACATCCACTTAAAATGGAGGTGATAAAAATTATTGAGGTACTTATTTTTATATGAGGCTTATATTTGTTTTACACCAGAAAATTATTTCAAAAGTCTGACAAAAAATGCTTTGCAAAGTCATTTAACAAAATTTAAAGTTTTCTTAGATATGCAACTTTGTTTCATTAGGGGAGAACCTTGCTTAACTAATGAATTTTTTGACATTCTTTGAAAAGGTTACTGCTTATGTTGACAAGGGTAAAGATGTATATATGGATTTTCAGAATCACCACATTAAAGACTTGTTTAAAAAATTCTCTCTATTCATATGAAAGATAATTAAAAGTTTGGGTTACACTAAAAAATGGCTGGAAGAAATAAATAAGAAAGTTTTGTCAATCTGGAGTAATGTCAGGAGTGGAATATCTCAAAATGCAATGACATAAATAAAGGAATGGTCAATAAATTGCTTAAATTTAAAGTGGCAAGAGCTTTGAAAAGTCTTTGCAAAGTCATTGAATGAAGCTTAGAATTTTATTAGATAGTCAAAATGAGTTCAGTGAGGAAAAATATTGTCTTCAAGTTTTTTTGTCATTCTTTGAAAAGGTTACTGCTTATGTAGATAAGGGTTAGGGTGTATCTGGATTTTCGGAGAGCCTTTGACAAGGTGCCACATAAAAGGCTTGTAAAGAAAATTATCTCCTTGGGTTTGAGGGACAAGTTAACTAACTGAATAGAAGAGTGGCTGGATAGAAGAAGGCAAAGGGTTGTTACAAACAGAATTCAGTGAAACTGGATTAATATCACAAGTGGAATACCTCAGGGCTAAGTCTTAGGGCCCTTTGTTCGTTTTGATTTGCATCAATGACATAGATTAAAAAATGGTCAATAAATTTGTTCATGATATTTAGGTTTTGGGTGTTACTAGCTGTGAAGAGGATGCTGCTGCTTTGCAAAAGGATTTAGATTATTTAAGAAGTTGGGAAAATAAATGGCAGACAGGTTTTAATTATAAATGTAAGATAATGCACGTGGATTCTTGTAAATTAAATTATAATATAAATGAGAAAAACTTTAACCATGTCAAGAAGGAAAGAGATCTTGGTGTAACAACTGATCAATCTCTTAAGCCATCCAAGCAGTGTAATGTTGCTAGTGGTAGAGCAAGTAAGATTTTAGGATGTATCTACAAAAATGAATACAAGTCTTAAAAAGGTTATAAATTCACTGTACAGATCACTGGCTAGGCCGGATTTAGAATATCATGTTCATTCTTAGGTCCCTTACCTAAGAAATATATCGGTTGTTGAAAAGAGTTCAGAGAAGGGTTACTAGAATGGTGCCTGGGACGGAAGATACCATAAGAAATTAAAGTCTCTGAAAATATTTTATCTTGAAAGAAAAAAAAAAGGAGATCTGATTGAGGTATTTAAGATTGCAGAGGGAACTGATAGTGTTGACGCATAATGTTTGTTCATACTTAATGGTAGGAACATCAGGACTAGGAGACACAAAATATAAATTTTAGCAATGTAGAAGTCATCTTCAGCTAAGACAGAGTGTAACATAGTGGTTGGCCTATGGAATGATTTGTCTTTAGATGTTGTACAAGCAGCACATTTAAGTAAGTTTAAGAGAAAGCTTAGTAACTATATGAATGATAAGGGCTCACTTTAAGATTTTTATTTTATTTACTTATTTGGTGATTTTAGTCCAGTTTAGAAGAATGAACAGCTGAGATGGACCGATAAGTCCCTTGTTTTCCCTAAATATCATGACTTGATATTTTTTGATTATTGCTAACTGTGAAGAAGATCCTGCTTCTTAACAAAATAATTTAAATCATTTGGCGAGTTGTCATAATTTCATTTACAATTTTGATGTGAACAAGCTAAACATTGTTATGGGAGAAAAGGATTCTGATATTTTGATTAACCAGTATCTTAATCTATCCAAGAAATGCACTGTTGCTAGTGGTAAAATAGGACAAATATGATTTGGGTTGTACGTAGAAAAATATTGAATATAAGTATACATAACTTATATTTTCATTGTATAAAGGGATTATTATGCCTCATTTGAAGTGTTCCATTCATTTTGGAGCTCTTTACCTTGAGGAAAAGTCTAAAGGTGAAGTTTATATTTTTGATCATTTTTCTGAAGTGCACAAAAGTTAGAAGCGGCTTGATTCAGGTGTTCAGCATTACTAAAGGCTTAGTTAATACTTATGTGGGTGGTGGAAAGAAAATGTTAAATTTATGATAGTGAGGATCTTAATGGACCAAATGGCCATTTCTCTTTTCTATCTTTATCTAATGTTCTTGCCAATGTAGTCATCCAAAAGTAATTAGTTACTATCTAAGAATGCTCATTTCCATTTTAAAATTGGAGATTTCAATTAAAATACTTTTGTGAGATCAACAAGTTAGAATTCCACACCAAAACAATACATACAGATTTTTTTTTTTAAATTACACTACTATAATATCAAAATTCCAAATACTAGTGATAATTTACCAACATTCATTACTTATATAAACAATACAGATAATTTATTGGTAGTTACAGTTCCAAACCTGCTGATGATATTGTTTCTCTTATTCAGAAGACAGTCTTTTAAACTGTGCAAGAATATATAAAATGATCTTTAGCACTGACATACGTAAAGCTTGGTTAAATGATTATTAGAGCTTTAGGATATAAAATATTGTTATAAGTTTAAATCAGGTTCTTGTGAGTCCTCATTTGGAGTAATGCACAGTTTTGGTTCCCTTTGCTTAGTAAGAGCATCAACTTGGAAAAAAAGTGATACCTGGTTTAAGTGATTTAAACTAAAAGAGGAGCTTAAATTTTTCATCTTTTTTTTTATAAGTGTAAAGGACAGTTACCTTGAGTCACATTTTAATTAAAACTGTTAAAGGTTTGAAGAGTTTTCCTAGCTTCTTATAAAATGAGTAATGATGAAATGAGTGCTATAAATCTTATTAGTGACAAGCTAGAAACTACTAATAAGTAAAGTTTAACGTATACTTTGTAAAAACTTGATCTTGTCAGGGTTTTGTACATATGTGGGCTGGGATCCTTCTACAGTAGGTGTCTAACTCTTTGGCAATAAACTTCAACAATAAAAGGATAGGAAACAATCCTCTTGTTTTAAATTAATATATTCAAATCAAAACAAAATCAGATATATGTCTATATATATATGTAGACACACACACACAAAATGTCTTCATACTCCAGAAAATCAAGGTTTTATCTAAAACTAAATATTCTTTTTTCCTATCAAAAGTCCATGCAGGCTGGTTCAGTTACTTTAGAATTCAGTTGTCAAAATAAATTATCTTTCTCTACTCTGTTCCTTATGGAACAATCTGTGACAAGTTTGCTTACATTACTGTGTGGGTTACCACAGTCGTATTCTGAATTTTAAACAATTCTCTCTTTTCATCAAAGCCCATACAGATGGGTTCAATTAGTTCAGAACACTCTTTGATAACAAAAATCATTCCTCTCATCTCTGTTAAACAGTGAAGAGCTCTCCAAATATTGCCCATTATTGCCACACTATTAATCGTGTAGTTTAACTTCACCTTCAATAACTTTTACTTACTTACTTACTTCATTTAATTTGTTGGTTACCACAGTTGTACCTAGAGTTTTAAATAATTCATTCTTTTTTTTCATAAAAGGTCCATGCAGGTTGGTTGGTTCAGTTACTTTAGAATCTAGTTGAAAAGAAAAATTATTCTTAATATCTCTGTTGTTAAAATACGGCTGTTAAACTCACTAAAGAAATCAACTGTTTAGGCTAATCACTCACATGCTGGCTAACTTTTCTCTGACTGAACTTCACTTATCTTCCACTCAGTCATCTATACATTTATCTTGCCCAACAGAGGTCTGAAATTTTCTACAAACTATGAGACACATAGTTTTCTAGCTCACACAGCAAGAAACACTGAGGTTTTAAAAAAGATGGTATCAACAATACTAAAACAATTGAACACAACACACAACATCAACTGAGCTATGTAACAAAATCTGAATACTTTTAAAATATACTCTTCAAAAAAAGAAACGCAAAAGGCAAAATATGAGACAAATTGTTAACAAGTTTATTCCGAGTAGTTCTGTATGACATGTGTGAAACTTTGCACATTCACTGCTGAACATCCATAGTCTGCAAAGGCGAAGTCCACGCTCACCAGGTGAAGTTTAACATCACTCAACGTCAATAACGAGTATGCCCCCCATTAGCATCAATAACTGCTTGGCATCTTCTGCCCATGGAAGCGATGAGATGACGAATCACATCCTGTGGCATGGCTGTCCACTCAGCCTGCAAAGCTGTTGCAAGCTGAGGTAGAGTCTGCGGTTGAGGTTGTCGCCGTCGCAGACATCGGTCCAACTCGTCCCAAAGATGTTCGATGGGGTTTAAATCTGGTGATCTGGAGGGCCAGGGAAGAATGTTGATGTTGTGGTGTCTCAAGAAGACAGTAGTGAGTCGGGCTGTGTTAGGACAGGCGTTGTCATGTTGAAAAACGTCGTTAACGTTCACCATGATGGGTTGCACATGGGGCCTAAGAATCTCGTCGACGTATCGTTGAGCCGTAAGATTCCCTCAAATGTGCAAAAGGTCTGTTCTGGCATTGTAGGCGATGGCAGCCCATATCATGATGCTGCCACCACCAAATCTGTCAACATCCTGCACACAGTTTGCTCAAAACGTTCACCTTGGCGATGGTAAACACGGGTCCTTCTATCCTGCCTACGAAGCATAAAACGTGATTCATCGCTGAACCAAACATGCCTCCATCGTCGATGAGACCATACCCAATGTGCCCGAGTCCACTGCAGCCGTGCTTGACGATGTTGCTGGGTGAGGATGACGCCTCTGACTGGACGTCGAGGTCGGATTCCTGCATCTCGTAGACGGTTGTGTACGGTCTGATCGGAAATCCTATGCAGCCCTGGTATGGTTGAGGCAGTAGACGTTGCAGTGGTGTTCCTATCCCGAAAGTGACGTAACCGGATGTTGCGATCTTGTGCGGGCGTTGTCACACGAGGTCTGCCAGATTGTGGACTGTCACGAGTTGATCCATGTTGTTGGTGACGATTCCATAGCCTTGTGATGGTGCTTTGGTAGACATTCACAGCTCTGGCATCATCTGATCGAGATTCGCCTGCTTCCAAGCGACCAATGGCGTTGTTGCGTTGTGCTTCAGTCAGTCTTGGCATAACTGTATTGCGTGTTGGTGGCTTAACACTGAGCTATGGAAACCGAGAACTCATCACTTTTATAAGGAATTTGCACATGTTGCACTTGCAGATCTCTCAAACAAATTTATTGGACACGCATGCGTTTTGGCGAAAAATCCGATGATTTCCTCCATTTTCAAAGTGCACAACTTTTATTGTCATTTTGGTCTGACAATCAGTGCCTTAACACGTGTAACATCACATACTCTGAGCTTGTAACGTTATTACATATATTTCTCTTTAAAATAACAAAAATATCCCTTTTGCGTTTGTTGTTTTGAAGAGTATATTAACTTTCATATTTTTGTTATGAAAACCACAACCATTAAACGTGTGTGTGTATTTATCTTATAGCAAAGCCACATCAGGCTATCTGCTGAGTCCACTGAGGAAAACTGAACCCCTGATTTTAGCACTGTAAATCTGTAGACTTACCACTGTACTAGCAGGCAGTATTAAATATGAGATCACTAAATGAACTAAATAACAAGTCTTACACAAAACAGTCTTGTATACACAACAGGTCTATACTGGCTGAAAAAATAAGTGAGCTCAAAAATTCATATATTATTTACTAATGATAAAAAGATGATCTCTATACTTAGCACCAACTACAGATAGAGAATTAAAGAATATAGTAACAACATAAAAACTGGTAAGCAGCTGATAATGAAGAAGTTCATCCAGATGTCACTGAAAAGATAAATGAAGTAATTTCTGAACATGACCAGTATTTTCAAGTTGTCCATATCTTGCATCAAGGTACCAATTTTTTTTAAAATTTAATCAAATTATTTAATATTATAAAAAAAGGAGACAGTTACTTAAAATTTCAGACCTATTTCTTTATTAGCTGTACATACAAACATACTAGAAAATGTAGTTATATGAATAATCAGATTGTTCATTTGTTTGGAATTTTGCATAAAGCTACACAAGCTTTCCATAATTTTGCACTGTAAGACTAGAGGGAAGGCAGACACCCACTGTCAACTCTTGGGCTACATTTTTTACCAATGAATAGTGGGATTGACTGTCACATTATAATACCTCCATGGCTGAAAGGGCAAACATGTTTGGTGTGATGGGAATTTGAACCTGTGACCCTCAAATTACAAGTCGAGCATCCTAACCACCTAGTCATGTCAGGCCTACGAATAGTCAAGTTGATTGATGTGAATAACATTTTGACATCATTATGCCAAATTTGGATTCTGACCTAACCAGTTAACATAACTGGCAAATTTATGATTTATGAGCAACATAACTAAACAATTTAAAAAACCAAAACATTGATACTTCATTTATTTTTAGATTTATGTAAAGCTTTTTAAACTATAAATCATAAAAATATTAACATATAAACTTCTTACTTGATCAGAAAACATAAAAAGCCCAAGTTCATGAGACTGACTTCAGGTAGACAATCTCTGAGACCCTACAATACCAAGCCTTTGAAACCACTGCTGTCATGGTAATCTAATATGTTTGATGGATGGGTGACTGATCAACCAACTTCAACTTATACCTGCTAACCAACCTGTTTAGCATTTACCTGTGTTTGTTTATGTCATTACTTGAAACTGGTTTATTTGATAGCATGTTTGGAAGTGTATCAAAGATTAAAAGGAACAATCTGGAAACATTTGGTTATTTTTGGGAGGATGCAGGATTATTCAGATAACGGAGATTTCTTAAGGTTCTGAAAGACAAGGGCTATCTCCAAACATAATTTAAATGGAAAATAAATTATAAATGGTGTACAAGAAGATGCAATTCTTAGATTTGTTTTTGGATGACTTATTGCATCAATTTTATGAACACAAATCATGTAATTACTTTTCTTAATATTTAAAGGTATTTTTGTTTGCTAAATGTCAATTTACCAGTAAACAGTGTTATTGCCATAAAAAGTACATTTTACATTATTATAAAGCCTAATCAAACATATATAAAATAATTTCTAAAAATAATTAGGTTACAAGAAACTGAGTCTTGAAAACAAAATCTTTTGGAGTAATGATTAATGAAATGTATTGGAGAGAACACATTATGGAAACACCAAAAGGAAAATGAATCACAGCACAAGTATTCTTACATTATACAGGGTGTTTGGAAAGTCACTGTGCACTTATATATTTATTAACAGACGTGTTTCAATATAGAATACAGGAGGTAAATATGAACGACAAATATAAACAATGTTGAAAGTGACCCCCGTTGGCATCAATACAGGCCTGGATCCTTCTTATATGGTTTCTAAACACCGCTATCAGTTGCTGGCTTGAAATAGACTGAATAAAATATGATTACAAAACTTCACAGTGACTTTCCGAACACCCTGTACTAGACAGTTATTACATAAATCTCCATTCACACTATCTATTAGTATTAAAGCATATTAATTTTAGTTTTAGTTTGTTAAACGGGGTGATACCAAATGTTGTTGTTGCTTTAGCACAAAACTAAACAATGGGCTATGTGCACTCTGCCACAGTGGATGATCAAATTTAGTATTTATTACAACAAATATTAACTTACAAGACAGCTGTAAAGATAATTTCCAAAGAGAAAAATTATGAACATTCATCACAGTTATCTACAAATTGTAAAATGCTACCAGTAAGTGTGATGCTTAGGAATAATTTGTGTGTTTGTCCAATGAACTTTGTGCAAAGCTAATGAGGACTAATTGCACTAGCTCTCCCTAATTTTGAAGTGATAGACTACAGGAAAGACAGTCAACATCACTCACCATCAATTCTTGGGCTACTCTTTTGCCAACAAATAGTAGGATTCATCATATTATAACACTTTCATGACAGTTTAAAAGTGCAAACAAGATTGGTAACAGGGTTCAAACTTGTAAGCAGCAGATTGCAAGTCAATCAAACTAACTACTAGGCCATGCAAGGCCTTTTGGGAAGAAAAAATTACCAAAGTTTATATAAATATTTACATACAAGTTATAAAATTTGGATTTTGTATGCAATTTATTTCTTCTTGTATAGGAGTATCAGTAGAAAATAGACCTTACAAGTCTAAAACATGTGTAAATAAACAAGGAATATTCAATAAGCTGCATCTTTTATTTTGTTAACCTAAAGATGACCTAAGAAGATTGAAACATTGTTCTCTGCTTTATTAGTAAAAGTGCTAATACCCATTCCAGCCATCCTGAGATACAAGCTGCATGTTTGATTTGATAAGGTTGTGAATATTACATTTTATTTGTTTATAATGTAATATTAAAGCCCACTAGTATTTAGCAGATGAGCTTAAAAGTATTAGCAAAATGCAGATTATGGGGATGTCAGGAAGAGAATACATTAAACTCAGATAGCAAAATAAAGATAGAGACACAAACAAATAAAACAATAACTGCTCAAGTCTCAACTAACTGACCAGCTTACAACTTTCTATTAGCAGTTCCTTCAGGAGGGCTTTCTTAAATGTCTACATGACAAAAATAAAGGGATTTATGATGTACCACCCAAATTCAGATTAAAACTTTAAATATACCAGAAAAAAATCCTGTGAACATCACTAGCTATTCAAAGTTACATTTATACAAGTATCTGTGACTTCCCTTGAGATGGACTTGCACCTCCTCAAAACAGACACATCATCACAGTGATACAAGCCTCCAGCCAATAGAATATGGAACTTTTACTAGAGTATAAAGATCAGCACATGGTTACAACCCTTTGACATTTGATTAACAAGAATATTATACTATAAGTATAACACATTTCATGGAAATTTAGGAAATTTTACCTTAATATAGCTGATTGAAGATGTATATGTGTGTGTATAGTTAAGGAATAAAGAAATTCACAGCTGTTCCAGTTATGACAGCACTTTGGTAGATGAGAAATATGACCTGACAGACTGGTAGATATCTTTCTCCTATCCTTCTTTTATATCTTTAAATATGAGCATCCAAACACTGTTTGAATTTTATTTTCATTCTAAAAATAAAAAATAAATTAACTTTGAGATGAAGATAGAATTCCAAAGTAAAATTGTGAAGTGACCAAGAAGTTAGCAGAGGGTAGAACAGCTTTGGAATATGGAAAGGAATCATGAAATATAAAGAATCTATTCCATATGTCAATAATATGAATTTCTCAGGATGAGAAATATGCAAGAAACAGTTATCACATGAATCATCTATTCATGACTACAACTGATGGTAGATCTGTCAGGATATATTACTTAATTCAAACACAGAGCAGGTTCAAGACTTGCTAAAAAAAAAAAGGAAAAACATAAAAGCATTTTGGAAAATAACTCTTCATGCTTAACAGCCTCTAGTTATTAAAATACTGTGATAGGAATAAAACTAATATTGAAACCAACCCAATACACATATAGATTTATATTACAGTAATTTGTAATTCCTTGTAGTATTACAGTGTCTGTTAATTCAGTGTACATGATAAATCTTCCAATCAAGGTAACATCCTACCATAAGGGTAGTAACATTGACATTCTGTAACCTATCTTAACTCTCTTCATCTTATCATATTCCAAAGCAACATTCTTAAAAATTAATGGAATTTGAAATCTCTTTCACCTATAGCAACTGCTCATATGCACAGATAAGCAAAGAAGTTATCTAGCTACCCAAATGGCTGTGAAATTGAAGGCAAATTAAATATAGAGAAGACAGATAAAAATGTGTTTATTCAGTGTACCTACTTGTATTAAAAAAAAAAAGATTATTCTTATTAAGTTACTGCACTTTTCAGTGTCCCATAAGTTAATCTTCTTAAACTGAGATAAAGGAATAGTATAGGATTTAGAAAGGAGTTGCATCTATCTTGATTGACTGTTTGGAATTACACACAAAGATGCACAATGGAGTATTTGTGCTCTGCCCACCACAGGTATTGAAACCAAGTTTCTAGTGGTGTGAGCCAGCAAACATACTGTTGTGCCATTTAGAGGGGCTGCATTTATCTTGAATATGTAAAAAGAATTTGACAAACAGAGGATCCAATCCAAAGGTAAACTAGATATATCCAGAGGCCTGCAACACAAATACAAGAGGAATTTGTGTTGGAAGTATGGAAATTCCCTGATCTATTACTTACATTAATACATTTCATAAGCAGAAATCTATCAGAACAAAAAACAAAAACACCTCTTATGGTAATCAACACACACAAAACAACAGATAAGAATGTACTAAGTGGAATAAAAGTATAAAAGAAACTTAAACTTGAAATATACAAAAATGCTAAAAAAATTCACAAAAAGCATTTAAAAGGAAAAGAAGGTAATGAACCAGTGCAAAAAGATAAACATTGATGAGATGTGTGAGGTTTATGTATCCACAAAGACAAAGTCCTCTAAATAATAAAGAAGCAGGAGATCTCTACATTCAGGTAAAATAAGTAAACCTTACAAAAATGGAGTAGACCCAGTTAATAAGAGTAGAATCAGAAAAACATTTATTATGAAGTAATAAACACTGAATACCTGAGTTATTGGATTTGTAAGAGCAAAATAAAAAGACAGGATGCAGTGTAAACTGCAAGAACACAAACTTTATTTATTCACAAATGTAGTGTGTGTACTTTTATCAGCACTTATGGAAAAAGAGATGGTCACTTCGTTCGGAATAGGTATCTTCAACTGATTAGGTACAAACTATCTACCAGACTGTTTTCTGAATGTTTACATTCAATTTTCCTTACTTCACAGATTGAATCAGTATGAGTTGGTGTTAATGGATATCAAAAGAAAAGTCTTGCAACTGGAATTTGTTAAAGATCACCAGGATAGAATGTGGAAGTTAATGAGAATATGTATAATGAGATCAGAATGGTAGCTGAAAATGATGTTATGAGAGATTTTAATTTCAGGGGTATTAATTGTGAAATTGAGTCTGACAGTGAAGGAAATTGTTTAGGATAATTTTATACACCAACTGGTGATGGAACTTACAAGAAGAGAAGCTATATTAGATTTAATATTAGCATCGAATGTGAATATAATAGAGTTGTGGTTGGCAAGCATTTAAGTACAAGTAACCATTTCACTATTACTTAGGTTTGGGATTTTACTAAATGTAGAATTCAAGAAAAGTATTATCCTGACTCCAAATTTCAGCAAAGCCAACTTTATTGGAATGAGACATGGTCTGGCTTCTACAGATTGGTCTAAAGAATTGGGAGGAGATCTTGAAGAGATGTGGGAAGCATTTAGGGAAAAATTGGTATGCATATAGAGCACACATATTCCCTACATAAAAAAAAGGCAATGGAGTAGAATAAGCCAGTATGGTTAAGTAAAGGTTTGAGAGATTTTATTAGGGATAAACATAATAAATTCAAGAAATTTAAACTTACTGCAAATAATGACTTGGAGAACTGAAGAAAATCAAGAGAGCTGGTTAAAAAAGAAGTTGAAAGGGCTAAAATTGTATCTGATAGAAGGTTGGTTGAGAAACTTAAATCAAACAATAAGGAATTCTTTAGGTACATAATGGGTAAACAAAATGTTAGGATGGAGATTGAGTCTCTTAAAAATGATATGGAAAGCTGAACTCAAAAGATTGTGAGATGATAAACTTATAAAATTATATGTTCTCCTCAATTTTTATGAAGGAAGGTACAAGTATTATACCTCACAATTCAATTTTTGAGTTGGTTAACTGTATCAAAGATACTGCAGACTTACAGGGAAATTTAAATCATTTGATGCATTGGGCCAATTTGTAGCAGGTGATGTTTAACTATCCAAAATATAAGGTGATGCATGTAGGTTTTCACAATTCAAATGGGAATACATTAAATAATGTTTGAAAAAGGAATGTTTGGTGTATTTTGATAAAACAAAATCACTTAAGTCATCCAAACAGTGTATTGTAGCTAGAAATAGGGCTAACAGGATTTTGGGTGGCATTTATAGAAACACTGAACAGAAGATGCGAGATATTATCGTTTCACTGTATAGATCATTTGTAAGGCCTCACTTAGAGTACTATGTACAGTTTTTGGGCTCCCTTCCTCAAGAAGGGCATTGAATTGTTAGAGATGATCCACAAGAATGATACCTGGGATGTTAGAATTGTTCTAAGAGAAGAGACTAAAACCTCCATACTTATTTTCCTTGGAGAGGAAAAGGGTCACAGGGGATTTGAGTGAGGTGTTTAGAATTATTAAGGGTATTGATAATATAGATCCATCAAACATTGTGTTTAGCAGTGAAAACAATAGGACAAGGGGTAATAAATTCAAATTTTGGCAGCATATGGGTCATCTGCAGTTTAGACAGTATTACTTTACAAACAGGATAGTTGGTTTTAAAGGAGCTGCCTTCAAGGATGGTGGAAGAATAAAATTTAACTGACTTTAAGAAAAGATGGGATGAATACATGAGTAGCAAGATATGGTCATAGTTGGAAGCTAAAGATATATCACTGAGGGGCTAAGAAGCTCCTTTGTGTCCCCTTAAAATTTTATGAAAATATACCCAGCATAAATAGCATATCCACATGAATGGCCATTTATATTCATGCATGCAGAAGATTAACCTAGAGATACCACCTAAACTACCACAGAAGTACAACAATGTCTAATTCTTCAACAATGTGCAGCATCACAGGTGTGTTTTCAACAGAATAACAAGTAACAAAGTTAGGGTGGCATTAACCTAATGAATTGAAACCCATATGCGAGATCTGCATACATACAGGATAAATGACAAATTTAGAATATTATGTTAAAATATAAAAGTAGAAACACAATATACACACTTTCTGTCCTCCCCAATTCATGCTTATTCTCAAATTGACAATTAATTTTAACTTTAAAACCAATAAAATTTAAATTAATGCCTTGGCCAAGGAGTGCAGTGACTTTCTCTCATCCTTGTAAATACAAGCAATGTGAATGACAATCCTTAAACAAAGAATTAAAATTAAAAAATAATATCACAATATCCTTTAACAAAGATGCTAGTATGCACTGCAAAAACTTTTAGCAAACAAACCTCATACATAATTACATGAGAACATTCTGTAACAATGATATCTCAAGACAAACCTAGTTATACTAAATACCAACTCAACCTTTTCCAAACTTCAAAGAATGTACAATAACACACCAAAATCAACTATTAAATGGAATCTTATATAGATAGAAAATATCTATAAATTTTAAAATAATCCTCTTTACACAAAATCATCCTTAAACATAATAAAAATTACAATACTTTAATAATGAATACAATTTGAAAATAATAAGTTTGAAGATACAGAAAAATGCTCTTTGATAAAGAAACAGCAATAATAGAAACTTAAGTTTATAAAATGATCAACAAAATAAACCTTGAGAAAAATCACAGATAAGATTTAAATATGATGTATATAAAAACCAAAACACCCTGAACGTAGTACAAATCACATAATTCGCATAGTCCATACTTTCTTCACTCTAGACATATCCAATAGAGACCTATGCATTTTACCTTTCATATTAATATTTCAATTGATTCTACCAAAAGCTATGCAGGATAAATCATTTACCAGTATGTTCAGATCATTGTCTCTACATGGATCACGTATTTAAAACAGTCATTAAAGGATATAAATGACCATACATACTCTAATGCAAGTCCATACATTTACCACACCACAAAGATTTAATACTATATGTCATCATTAACTTTCATCAAAATATATGCTAAATTTTTTAATTTATACTTCTAATTTTGATAATTAATTACTTTTAGTTTGATGGGCAAACTTTCATTAGCAAGATCACCTCAAATACTATGGTGGATTGAGGTGAGCAGAATTCGACCTGATACACTATTGGTGGTATATTCACACAAGCTGCACTATTAGTGGTATACATCTAGCAGGAACTTGCCACATACTAAATAAGATGCAAGTATGTGTTTATATACTTCACAAGTTAAAGTATCAAATTTAAATAGTTCACATGTATTTTAATTATTTACATTATCAGCTAGATTAATATAGAACATTAGTTTTTTTAAATAGAAATAACTTTATTAGCAAAATGTGACAGGTATGATTACATGTGGTAATTTTGCTTCAGTACTTAACAATACTGCTAAGCAGGCCTAACTTCATCAGGTGTTCTTGGTCTGAAAGCCAAATACACCACAATCAGCAATGATACCCAGCTGATGACCTAGGGCAGAGTGTCATAGAAAATTTTTATAGTTGACCAGTTACTTATAACTAAGGCTATTTATTATTAACAGCAATTATTACTGTAGAATCATTAGCAGATCTGGTAAAGTTGTTACCTACATGAATTATATGTATCAAAACTTTTTCTTTAATTACCACTAAATGATAATTTACAAAATAACTAAATATTACGTATTAGAAGGAAATAAAATACATATTAAAAAGTGAAATATGGATCAGAAAAGCTAGTTAGAAAGAACAAAAACTATGCTCAAATATCAATACATTGTGGCTTTATGCGACTTTAAGAAAAAGAGTTGATGAATATTTGAGGAATCAGGAATAAAATAAGTGATTAGTTTCTGTTTGTTGAAAGTGGATATATTCTTGCTTGGTAAATAGACCCCTTGATGTCCAATTCATTACACTACTTAACAGGTTTTTTCACAATGATATATGTGAAACAGCTTTTAGAGACCACAAATACAAACAATTTCCCACATACACATTTATGTATAGAACTTTTCACAAAAAGTAGTTCTACAAAATAAAAAACTGTATATAGGCTTCTAAAGCTTATATTTACTATGGTAAAGCTTGTTACTTCATAAATCTTTAAATATAACTTCTATAGGCAGCATATCCAATTCTAGGAAAAATTTCCAGAGTAAAATGGATTTGGGAAACTCTGCACCATTAATAAATTAAGTAAGGTATAAGGAAATGGTACTGTTTCTTCTCTAATGAAAATAGAAACAGCAAAATTGTATGTTTAATGTTTTTACATGACAAAATATTTATTTATAACTTATAATATTATTTCTGATATTAGTTTTACTTGTCCCATTATTATTGAAGATATCTGTAGTCTTTCCACTCTGCATTGGTAAGTTTTTTTTAAACCCAGAAATCATTGCAGTAGCCTATTTCTATTTTCCTTTCAGGATGTCTACATTAGTACAAATACAGTTTTCATGTAATAAGGAAATAAGACTACCTAATATATGAGACCTCATCGAAGTATTACATAATTGTTACAATAACATTCTTACTCTTAAATTCAAGATTTCTGTAAATAATGATAATATATGGTCAACAAAACTGCTTTAAAAAAAAAGTAAAAATGTAAATCAATCCTTTATTTTTAAAGAAATTTTCAAACTCCTCCTACATTCTCATGCCTCTCATACTTCATTCAGTTTTTTTAAAAGTCAACACATGCAGCATCTACAAGAGCATGTGTGTTTTCTTATAGCAAAGCCACATCTGGCTATCTGCTGAGTCCGCCAAGGGGAATCAAACCAATGATTTTAGTGTTCTAAATCCTTAGACTTACTGTTGCACTAGCAGTGGGCATCTACAAGAAGTTATACACAGGTTATAATTTCATTGTGAAGGCCACACTTGGAATATTGTGTTCAGTCTTGGAATTTTTACCTTAGGAAAGGCATTGAATTATTGAAAAATGGTTCACAGGAATTATTAAAATGGTGCCTGGTTTGAAATCTCTCAAATTGTTTTCTCTTGAAAAAAAGAAGAGTTAGGATGATTTGATAGAGATGTTTAAGATTGTAAATGGAATTGATAGTGTTGATGCATTTTTTTTTCACATTCAAGAATTGTAAGACTAGGGAACACAAATATAAATTTTAGCCAGATAGAAGTTACCTTCAGCAAGAAAAGCTTCAATTTCTAACAGGGTGGTTGGCCTTTGGAATGGGTTGCGTTTAGATGTTCTAGAGGCAATAAATCTAAGTGATTTTAAAGAGAAGCTAGATTGATATATGAACAATAAGGGTTTGCTTTAAGATTTTCTTAAAATTATTTTGATTTAGTTTAGAGGATAGAACAGCTGAGATTGACCAACAGGTCCCATGTTGTTACAAAACATTATGTTATAAAGCAAGCTCTGAGCAAAATAATTATAACAACTACATATGCAAGTAAACTCTTTCCTAACATCCATGAAGAAAACTATTTACTACATATTAATTTTCAAAATGTTTTTCTGAAATGACTAATAATCAACACAAATATCTTGCCAATAACAGAAGCAAACGAATTTAAGCCTTTAATTTCCCAGCTTATCTTTTTTTTAAATTTCTCACACACGTGACACAGATCCAATTTACAATCATCCAAGATGGCAACATTTTCATACCTGCCAATTTCTGAATTATAATTATCTTCTTGGTTAGTTCCTTCTGAGTTTTAAGTGAAACTCATCAGATTACAATCATTACTCCAAAGTTACTTTCCTTACTTTCTTAATGCACCTTTAATTTAAATACATACATTTAAAGAATTTCTCCTTCTTTTACTCACATTAATCTAGTTAAACGTTTCTTAGTAAAATACACGGTATACAATATATTAGTATGTAAACAATTCACGGATTCCCACCAGCTGATGAAATAATGTATGCTAACATTTATTTAAAAAAACTTAATAAAAGAATACTTAATTAACTATGCTCTTAACTGTGTTGATTTTTTTAGTTATGATCTAAGTAGACTGATTTTGATAAAAAGTTAGTATTATTATTTACAAGTATGGGTAGGTAAGTGTAATTCCTTTATTTGTCCTCAACCATATTTGTTAAAATGAACACATTAATAGGGACTTTTTACTTTAATGTTAAAGGTATGGCAAAACAGATGACTGACATATATACGTTTAAGCTGTAGTAACATTTTACTTGTAAATTACAATTACAGATTGGCCATAACTGTAGATAATTAAATACTATACCTAGGAATAGATGGCGCCACACCACAGAAGAAAACCATGTATTTACACAAGCAGTACTAATACTGCAACTTTTATATTTGTGTTTAATCAGTATTCTTCCTGTTTAGCCTATTTGTAAACTTTCAAACACAAATAACTGTATTATAAGAACCCTGCAAATGTACATATTTGTTACTCATAAACTAATTCATTCCACACCATTTACCTACATTATTTCCCAAAAGAGTAATTCACAAAATCCCGCCAAAACTTGTACTCCTCGTCATTCGTGTCAGATTTTGATATGTTAATTAAGCATCCCTAATTCAATACAAGAAAAAAAAATGTGTGTTCATGCGCCATTGATGATTTTTTTGCTTTAATATGTCTATTAGATTTACGCTATGAAGTCTGGTATTTATGTAGGATTGCATATTATTATATACATACTTTTTTCACGCATTAAACAATGTTGTGGAACACTGGAAGTTAAATTTGGAATATTTTGTTGTGCATATGTTTCCGGCGGTATGAGTGAGGGACCAGTTGAACAATAACAATTAATAACCCAATATTAAGCTATCATAATAATAGATAACTATTACATGAAATATTACTCTCAGTAATAGAACATATACTATGTGTTTTTAACTCTACGTACTTTTATAACTTAATAAATCGTTGTGTATTATTATTCAGGTATTAGTATATAAATGTATGATCCCTTAAATGGCGTCTGTCTCGAGCGAACCTACCGAGGCCAGTCTGTTTTCAGCTAAATGAATTTATCTGTTTAATATTCGTGTTTCTTAACTGTAAAACTTATGAATTTATTCAGTGGATGTTCGTACTTAACTTCTCCACTGTACGCAATTTAAGGTAGAAGGATATTGAATAGTAATTGGGAATATTTTTATTATCATAATTTATAAGGAAGTGGGATGGACGCGTACTGAATGTATTTTGTTATTGGACATTTTGAGAACTACGTGCATAGCAAAAGTCTTTATGGAAGCCTAAAAGCCACTGACAAACGAAAAGTCCAGTAAGAACAGAAGATCATGGCTGCCACTGAAGGGTGAGGAATTTCATTGTTAAGGTATTGTTATATTATATTTACTTTTTAATTATTATCATAATTTATAGATAACACAATGGTTTGAGATCATACCTTTTGAAATTAATATGAAGTACAAGCCCCTGGTGGCCTCCTTTTGGGCGTAAACACAAAGTTTCAGGGAATGCTTCATAACTATAATATATGAATTTAAATAAGGTTCTTAAAATTCGTTGTTATAAGCATTTATACCAGTAAATTGTTTAAGGGTGCCAACTTGATTAAAATGAAATAAATATCACAAATGTTTTTCCTATATCTTTCCCGATTTTCAGTCTTAATGGGACGAGAAGTATATTAAATTATTTTAACCACACACGTACATATACATACACATACCTAAATTGTATTATTTTGTTATATCTGTAAACGACCAAGAGATCATACATAAATTAGACTTGTACACAAGTTACGTATCTTAAACATTAACAAATCAAACATTTTGTTGAGATAAGACCTCTGTGGCTCAGCACCAAGTTTACAGGCTTACGACACTAAAAACCGTGTTTCGATACCCTTGATGAGCAGAGCACAGATAGGCGATTGTGAAGCTTTGTAATTACAAATATTGAATAACCAAAACTAAATTGTTGAAAAAATTAATCGAATACCGTGTCATTCTCTTCTTCAGTTTTTTATTACTTATAACTTAAGTATAAAATATTAAAACAACTAAATCTATATCAAAAACACAGTCATTGTTTCTCTCATGGCAAGCCCAAAGTAGAATTTTTTTATAATATTCATACACACATACATTCCTACGACTATTTTTTAAACATCTGTTTAGCTACTTTTGGATTATGGTGTCTAGAAAGGCTGAGATCTTGATTCACAGCATTTTAGAGCTGGCTTACCATACCGACATGGAACAAGTTGGAATTTGATGGCTCGAAAAAAGCATCATGCCATTGGTTGAAACCACGATTATAAGCTTGTGAAATACCTGCCATGAAGAGAAGTGGGTGAGGAGAATTAGTTTGTATTGGATGGTGAGGGAACATTGCGTGCTGCTGACAAAGAAAAGGAACAAGCTGTGGTGATCTTGCAGCAGATGAGGAATGCATTAATTGTTAGGATGAGACAAGAGGATCTATCATCTGGAAATATCTAATCAGATGTTGTTGAGGTCTCATTGGAAAGTGATTTAAGAACCAATTTGCTGTGTTAGTTTTTGATACTGCATTAAAAGTTGCTGTTGTTGGTAAGGATACACCTCTCTTCCAGTGTCAGGATGAAGGTTCTGCTGGTGAATGTTAAAAATCATGGGTTGTGGTGTATATGCTTATGAGTTTGAAGCGTGGAAGACACTAGTGCTGTCGTTGCTTTGTGAACAACTGCTATTTCTAAAACTACTGTTGGTATTTATGAAGTGTGAGCTGTCCAAAAATATCCAGCAGTGTACTGCTTGTTTAACTCGTGACCATGATTGTTGGGAATTTCCATGTTTAATGAAGTAAGCAATGAGCTGAAGATTTGTTTTTAACATCAACACTACTTTCTGATGCTGATGGAGAGAAGGTAGACGTAATATTTGCAATGACAGAAGCAGTCTCTTTGATATACGAGTATTACGATAGAACTGATTTTACAAATAGGGGACCCTGAATGACTGACGGGTTTTAGGAACAGATTTTTTATCAGTGCTGATTGTGAGTCTGCTGTGGTGGAACTTGTTGATAATAGGTGAGTTGAGATCCATCCCACGAGCTTGGGTTGTTCGGTCCAACGAAGTTGCTACTCTTGCTTTAAATTACCTTTACCATTTGAGGATGTCTTTGTGTGTTTGTTATCCAAGTATTTCCATTTATTAAAAACGGCGTTTTCAGCATTTATTTGTTAATCTGTAACCTGTACTTCTTGAACAGCCTGGAGAACACCTGCTGGAGAACCTGTTATTGTAAGCTCAAGCCCACCTTCAGGTAGATGTACATCGTTTGGGTTTGAGACATCTGCTGAATGTTCACTAGATGATGAGGTAAGCTGGGGACGCTTACCTTTCCACTGGTTGACTTTCGCATTGTAATCATACTATCTCTTCGTCGATGGAGAATTGAGTTTTGCTGTTTTTCAGATTAAACTGAACCTCCCTTGAACTTAGACTTTAAGATTAAACTGTTTGGCTCGGCATGGCCAGGTGGGTTAAGGCGTTCGACATGTAATCTTAGGGTCGTGTGTTCGAATTCTCGTCGCACCAAACATGCTCGCACTTTCAGCCGTTGGGGCGATATAATGGTACGATCAATCCCACTATTCCTTGGTAAAAGAGTAGCTCAAGACTTGGCGGTGGTGGTGATGACCAGCAGCCTTCCCTCTAGTCTTATACTGCTAAATTAGGGACGGCTAGCGCAAATAGCCCTTGAGTAGTTTTACGCAAAATAAAAAAAACAACAAACAAAACAGACTAGTTGCCTTCCCTCCAGTCTTTCAGCGTTAAAATATGGACAACTAGCGCAGATAGTCCTCGTTTAGCTGTGAAATTCAAAATAAATCAACTCGCAGTCAGTTTCTTATTTTTTTAGTAAGCCTGTTTCATATATTGATTTACAAAATTGTTGTCTCTTACAAGTGTTACAAGAGCATTAGTTTGTTGTTGTTGTTGATCTAGTAACTTAATTGTTAATAAAATGTAATTATTTGGAATGTATTTTTAATTATTGATAAGTTATACAGGTTCTTGTATGTTGGATCGTTTATTTTTCAAACAGAATAGTTTTTGAGTTTGTTTCTAACGCAAATTAATCGATACAATTGATTGTATTCTACATTCTGTCTACCGTGGAGAATATAGTCCCATTTAGTTTGACCTTCATGCAAAGCTACACGAAGGCTGTTTGCACTAGCTGTCTTTACTTTAGCAGTGAAGGACTAGAGGGAAGACAGCTAGCTAGTCATCATCATCTACCACGAATTTGTGTGTTAGGATATTCTTTTACCAACGAATAGTGGGATTGACTGTAATATTACAACGCCCTACGGCTGAAGGGGTGAGCATGTTTGGAAGGACGATATTCGAACCCACGACTCTCTGACTGTGAGTCAAGCGCCCTAATTACCTAGCTCTGCTAGACTTCTAGTCCTGGATTTTAGTACTGTAAGTTCGGTAAATGTATTGTAAGTATTAACACCATTAAGCATTGTTTCTTTAAGTTAGCAAAAGATTGGAATAGATAGATGATTTTATAATTTCATTTAAGTCTTATATGGATGTAAAATACTTCGGGCTGTTGTTATATATACTCTTCAAAACAAGAAACGCAAAAGGGATATTTTTGTTATTTTTAAGAGAAATATATGTAATAACGTTACAAGCTCAAAGTATGTGATGTTACACGTGTTAAGGCACTGATTGTCAGACCAAAATGACAATAAAAGTTGTGCACTTTGAAAACGGAGGAAATCATCGGATTTTTCGCCAAAACGCATGCGTGTCCAATAAATTTGTTTGAGAGATCTGCATGTTCTGCAAGTGCAACATGTGCAAATTCCTTATAAAAGTGACGGGTTCTCGGTTTTCATAGCTTAGTGTTAAGCCACCGACACGCAATATAGTTACGCCAAGACTGACTGAAGCACAACGCAACAACGCCATTGGTCGTTTGGAAGCAGGCGAATCTCGATCAGATGTTGCCAGAGCTGTGAATGTCCACCCAAGCACCATCAAAAGGCTATGGAATCGCCACCAACAACATGGATCAACTCGTGACCGTCCACGATCTGGCAGACCTCGTGTGACAACGCCCGCACAAGATCGCAACATCCGGTTACGTCACCTTCAAGATAGGACCACCACTGCGACGTCTACTGCCTCAACCATACCAGGGCTGCGTAGGATTTCCGATCAGACCGTACGCAACCGTCTACGAGATGCAGGAATCCGACCTCGACGTCCAGTCAGAGGCGTCATCCTCATCCAGCAGCATCGTCAAGCACGGCTGCAGTGGACTCGGGCACATCGGGTATTGCCTCATCGACGATGGAGACATGTTTGGTTCAGCGATGAATCACGTTTTATGCTTCGTAGGCAGGATGGAAGGACCCGTGTTTACCGTCGCCAAGGTGAATGTTTTGCAGCAAACTGTGTGCAAGATGTTGACAGATTTGGTGGTGGCAGCGTCATGATGTGGGCTGCCATCGCCTACAATGCCAGAACAGACCTTTTGCACATTCGAAGGAATCTTACGGCTCAACGATACGTCGACGAGATTCTTAGGCCCCATGTTCACCATGATGGTGAACGTCAACGACGTTTTTCAACATGACAACGCCCGTCCTCACACAGCCCGACTCACCACTGTCTTCTTGAGACACCACAACATCAACGTTCTTCCCTGGCCCTCCAGATCACCAGATTTAAACCCCATCGAACATCTTTGGGACGAGTTGGACCGACGTCTGCGACGGCGACAACTTCAACCGCAGACTCTACCACGGCTTGCAACAGCTTTGCAGGCTGAGTGGACAGCCATTCCACAGGATGTGATTCGTCATCTCATCGCTTCCATGGGTAAGAGATGCCAAGCAGTTATTGATGCTCACGGGGGGCATACTCGTTCTTGACGTTGAGTGACGTTCAACTTCACCTAGTGAGCGTGGACTTCGCCTTTGCAGACTTTGGATGTTCAGCAGTGAATGTGCAAAGTTTCACACATGTCATAAAGAACTACCCGGAATAAACTTGTTAACAATTTGTCTCATATTTTGCCTTTTGCGTTTCTTTTTTTTGAAGAGTATATATATAATTTTTATTACGTATTTTAAGCAGTCTTATAGAAGTGTCGGTTTATCACTTGGTATCATAAAAGTCGAAATTGTTATTTATTTTCCGTTATTTTTTGGAGGAGGCTTAGCATTAAAATAATGATAGACTGTATCAGGCCACTGAAGTTGGTGTACCAAACTTGTAGCAGCTGTTATATTTATTACGTGAAATAGTGCAACCCAAGAATATATTGTAAGCACAAGATTACGGACGACTATATTATTTATTTGAGGCATCATGGGAAAATATTTGAGAAGCTTATTTACATTTTATGTGTCCATTTGTCGTGATTTGCATGTAAGCGTTGCATGGTGAAGAACGAGGCGCTGAAAAAGGGTTCAATCGCTGTATCAGACTTGCTTCTGTGGCTTCTGTTCGTCTGAGTACGTAGTATCAACGCCAGTGATCCAAAGTACTATTCACATAATGTTTTTCCAATAGTTACGTGGAATCGCTTTGTATGACAGTGAGTAGATACGTTGATTTGGCTCCGACGATTTTATTGAAAACAGAAAACAAAAACGTTTAAAGGAACATTTGTATCAGCAAATATATTTAAGAGAACAATTAAATATATATAATTTTAGACATGTAATTTTAATTTATACACTATCCCACCAAAAGTATTTTAACTCTTATGAGTAAAATATGAGACCATAATAGGAGGACGGTTGATATTCCTGTTTAAAACATACAAAAATATTAGGCTAGTTTTTGACCCAATGTTACAAGTACACAACACTTAATCCTTACTGGACATAGTTTAAGAATTTTTTTAAAAGCGGAGGTGCAGTTGTTTTTACCTCTTGTAATCTCTTTATGACCCTCACTCCAAAGAAAGCCTGGAGCAGCTACTAGGTTTAAAATGTTGAGGAGGGGTGAATTCTTACTTATGATCTTAAGAAAAGAAAGCAAGAAAAGACTGGAAGTTAGGAATACTGGCTCTTGTCAGGTGCAATTTTATAATTGAAAATGAGAATTGACTGTGACTGGAACTTGATCTTGAACAATGAAATTGTGGATTCAAATGTAATGGATCAATGAGTTGTAATTGGTCAAAGTTCAGCTGAGTGTGTAGATTAAAGGGTCGGTCATAATATTAATTTATGACTATGAATGAGATCCTAGCAAAGCAACATATCTGGAGCTTTGATGTATAATAACACTCATTAATGTATGTAGAACATATATCCAGGGAACTCAAGAACTTGCAGATTCTCTAATTCTCTTGGGTTTGGAATTGACCAGCTATCTGTTGAAGTGCTACCTTCAGAAGATCACAGCTCACCTCCAGCCAACTATCTGATTGCCACATAGTAAAATCCTGGCTTATGTTGGAAGAAATATGGATCTAGATTGTTTGGGTCCTATACAGCCGAGCCGACTTTTGTGAGACATCTCTGATCTTGCCTTTGATTGATAGCTTTTTCAGTGTTTTCATTGTCTTTTCTTGGGAACTTTCTTCCACTTAGAAATTGTGTAACAAGTTTTATTGCATGAGTGGCATCTGCCCCTATTACAGCCAATGTTCATGCTTCAAAACTGTATTTTGTAATGAAGCATCATTAAGAAAACATTCAGTAAAACTACTTGCTTATTAAAAATATTTTAATCTACATTAACATGAACATTTCTCTAATAATCACATAAAGTATTAGGTACACCATGTGTGTAAATATATTTGTGAATTTTGTGTACTGCTGATGATTTCACTCACTCACTAATGTTTCAACTTAACCAACTTAGAATATTTTGAACTATTTTTACAAAAACTGTAGGTAAAACTGTGTCAGAACCATCACATAAAACTGTATTCTTTAAAACCCAAGGTCAAAAAAATGCTCTCCTTCCCTTGCAACAGCATGAGTCTTCTTTCTACTTTGTCTCCCATGAAAACTCTACAAACGTGTAATAGGCCCTAATGTCAAAATTGAAATGTTATTTCAGCACTAATGAATATCAAACATGCAGTGTATTTTGTAGCAATACTTTCCAGGTTATTCATTGCAGTTATCTCCAGATTAATCAGTTTTCAGTGTTGAGATCTGATCCTTTACATCCATGCTTTGTTTTCTTTTTTTCTCCTTCTTGTCATATTATTATTTATTGCTATTTTATATGTATGCTTGCTTCTTTTGTAATTTTGCTTTCCAGTGGCTCACTGGTAAGTTTGAGAGCTTGTTCTGCTTAAAAATCAGGTTTCAATACCCTTGGTGGGCACAGCACATATAATCATTGTGTAGCTTTGTATTTAACAACAAACAAACTAAAAGTATTGCCATTGATTAAAATTAAAGCTGTTACTACTTGATTTATCTAGGTAAACCATAAACACAGCATATCTTCTGCAAAGATTACAAAAAATCTAACAAGCATTGCAGAGTTTTCACCACTAAACTAGGTTCTTTCAGTGATTTTCTTGAAACACTGGAGAACGTTTTGCATCAGAAATCCACTCTATGCCTTTGAAAGCAAGGATTTGCAGTGCTCTTTCAGTCAGTGATTTTTTTCAACCACATGATCATCCTAACTTTCGATAATCGAGTGGTGATTTTTTTGTGTGGCACATATATATTGCATCTCAGTATCATTTGATAGCTGGATTGCAATAAATGTGGTCCATAAATTGTGCCAGAACTTATGTTCCCATAGCCCAGAATGCAAGGAATGCTGTTTCCTTTTAGTTAATTATTGCATGAACTTAGCTTTGATTATCATCCAGCAACCAACTAGTGTAGTCACGCATGGTACATTGCATTACTACTCAGGGAAAGGTAGTTCAGCACTTGCAATCGTCTAGTTCTTCAAGGAAATTGGTGCAGTGGTTGCGTTATCTGACATGTGTTGCATGTATCTATATAGTGTTTAATCACCATTGTTCAACTCAGTCAGCTGTCCAGTCCAACAAACACTTCAGTAGTCCATCAGGCAAGTCTCTGAGTTACGTTTGCTATTTTGAGTCCAAATTGGGAACACATTTATTAATCAATACTCTCGAGTGTGTCAATAGTCCTGCACTTGCCTTTGGTCACAGAAGGCAAGTTTTGTGACTGGAGCATTACCAAGCATCATCCATTTTCAGTTTCGTTACCATTCTTGTGTCTATTCCAGGATCCAGCTGGATAGCCAATTATCTTTAATTACAAAGCAGCACTAGTATTTCATCCATTGTATAGCAAATCATTGGCTGAGCTAATGCTGACAATATATGTAAACAAAACATTTTATTTCATAAGTGGCATATATATTTTGGTTACATGACACTGGCACTTATACATTATAGCTTATCCAGATTAAACACCAAGTGACACTTGTGTAAAGAAGTTACTATTATTGTCTTTATTACATTCTCTTATGCATTACATTCAATCTGGGCAGCATTTGATGACTTTTCCATGAAACAATAGTACTGTCTGACAAACTTCTCAGACCCTCCATCCCAAAGATAACTATTCCGTATTTGAGATTGGAAGTAACCACATTTGTTCTGTGTGCAACACCAAGACTAAACCAGAGGTTCTGTTATCTTTTAATGCCTATCACTAGAATGAAGTAGATATTCACTTACCAAAGTGGTAGTTCCACTCAGATGACTTGAAATATTGTGAAGTATACTAGTCTTTGCCTGTTTTGTTTACCAAGAACTTAGTCTTTGCTCCTTGCATTCTTACTAGTAGCTACTGAGGTCCATTAAAATTCTTTGGCACAAGTTTTCTATTGTGCTTCTCCCAAGCCAGAGGACAAGACTACCATTGGGCTCTACTACATTT
This sequence comes from Tachypleus tridentatus, assembly GCF_004210375.1. Classification (NCBI taxonomy): domain Eukaryota; kingdom Metazoa; phylum Arthropoda; class Merostomata; order Xiphosura; family Limulidae; genus Tachypleus; species Tachypleus tridentatus. The sequence continues at coordinate 4,774,470 of NC_134827.1, read as the reverse complement.
CCAGAGCATTTGCTACAGTATTTAGCACTTGTTATGGTCATCCCAAATGTGCTGATTTGTGGTCAGTATCGCTATACTTTGCCAATTGGCTTGGTGCTGATATTGTGTATTGGCAGTTATTTGCCATCAGCTTGAACCAGTAGCTCTGCTGCCTATGCTATGGTACAGAGTGCGGGCAATTTCTTTGTCAATGTCCCACAAATTAAGCAGATGCTTCACTTTTCCCATCCTGGATGATATTCAGGTAGAAGCAGACCAGTGTGGTTGCCTTGCATTTCTAGTTTGCAGAGGTGGCTAGTTGCTAACCTTCTAAGTGGTTTTAGTCCACGATGGTGGAGGCATATGAGTTGCACTATCATTTGGTGAAATTGTCATTACAGCTGCTACTGCAGACTTCTTCCTTTCTCACAACTGGTTTTAGGTGACTACTTCAAACAGTGTTGTGATGGGCACATCTTTTATGAAAGTGATGATGTCTGTCACTTTAAATTTCTGTCAAATAAGCTTAATGGGAAGTTTCTGAATTATCTTATTCACTAAGATGTACTTCTGACTTGTATATATTATTGTCAGGCATTTCTGCTCATGCAGTTGGTGCAGTAAGTTCACTTAGGTTGCAAGTCTCGCAGTGCCAATCCTCTTTTAAGCCTTGAACTTGGCCCAGTCGATCACCCAATCATTCATTGGATTGAATTGGCAATGCAGCTTGTACATAACAATTTCCTATTCATCTTTCAATTCATTCATTTGTTTGGAAATGTTAAATGCCAGGTCATCTAAGCTTAGGCCCAGGCTTTTTGTAGCTTGCTCCTGAAACGTTTCAGGGACTGATAAAAGAAAGATCCCCATTTGCTGTCTCCTTGACCATTGGGTGCATAACCTGCTTGTCATCTCTAACAGGGTCATGTGTGCTAGGTCAGTCTCTCTTTCTTTCGTAATCCCAACTGATGTTAGGAGGAGATACTGCCAATGTCCTTAGTTAAGGGTGGAAGCCATTCACAGACTCCAACATCTCAATGGATGGTTAATCTCTGATTCAGGGTTATAGAGCAACAAGTTACTTGTGGCGACTTGTTATGCAGTACTGCACAATCATAGGTGTCTCATCCATTAGTTCCAAATGCCTTACTGCCCAGGTAGACAACTCTTACTGGCAGAAATTATACAACAATCGCATGTCCAGCCTCTGTACATTGTTTACCAGTAGTCTTGAACAGATTTGAGGCTGCTGTATTCTGACTGGTAACAGCATATGAATTCGATAGAGAACTATTCTTGAAGACTGATTGGTGTCAGGGACCTTTGCAACATTGGATAAAGTCCTTAAACTCAGCCTTTATCCCGCACAACAATCTTCCTCTCCATTCTTTAATGAGAAACTTTCCTTAAATTATTTTAAACTCGAGATATAGAGATAAATCATGGGTTAGTATTCCTGTATTCATTTGAAATACTTCGTGATAAATCGTGATGGTATGGCGTCAGAATTTCTTTTTCATATCCACCTTTGGTAATTTGAAGTACAATCAACTTCCTAACAAGTAAAATAAGAAGAGTGTTCTAAAACAGTTGATTGGGTTTCTTTAAGTGTAAATGAAAAAAATCTGATTAAATGCAAATAAATGAATAAAATCGTTATTATAACTAACAAATGGGAAATACGTGATGACGAGAAAATTATATATTTGAAAACGGCTGGTATGGACAGAGAAAGCACTAGTAGAGGAGGGAACAACGTTTCGACCTTCTTTGGTCATAATTTCCCTCCTCTATTAGGTCTTTCTCTATCCATACCAGCCGTTTTTAAATATATAAATGGAAAATACGGTTTGTGTACCTATACAGATGAAACTGAAGTTCTCTTTACTAGGCTGAGTTTAGTTCTACAACTTTATCTTCCTCGAGATTAATCGCTGTAGAACTAAAACACATTGTTCATGAAAAATATCTCCACTTGACGATCTTATAGTAGAAACCGGCTGAAGAAAGTGAGATTGAATTTCAAAGGTGAACACACTTTATTTTTACCGGTCGACAGTGTCATTTTATGGCCTTTGTTCCTTCACGGTATTGGCTGGCTGTTTCATTTAGTCAGCATCATAAGTGGCCAGTAAAATATATTACAGTGGCCATTTTTTAAATACTGATGCTTCGTATTTCTACAATATCCTCTCGGACAAAAGAGGCATCGCCTTTCACAGAGCAAAGAAATGAAGCAACAAAAACTGAATAATCTTAACTACTTTCTGTATTACATGTTGTCTGAAATTAAGTATCCGAGAAGTTTTTTAAATCGTTTCCCTAAAGCAATTATAAAACATGACAGCCCCCATATGACAGTTTCTGGGTGCAACATTCGAAAGCTTTATACTCTTTGCGGGCCCGGCATGGCCAGGTGGTTAAGGCACCCGACAAGTAATCCGAGGGTGGCAAGTTCGAATCCCTGTCACACCAAACATGCTCGCCTTTTCTGCCGTGAGGGCGTTATAATGTTACGATCAATCCCAATATTCATTGGTAAAAGAGTAGCACAAGAGTTGGTGGTGGGGGTGATGACTAGCTGCCTTCCCTCTAGTCTTACACTGGTAAATTAGGGACGGCTAGTGCAGATAGCCCTTGTGTAGCTTTGCGCGAAATTCAAAACAAACCAAACTATTTTGTTCGCGAGATTATTTAAAAGAAAAAGAAACTTTATACCTGTATTACAGTATAATTTTTTTTTTAATTTGGTTGATTGAAGACTCATTTGTTAGAATTATAGAAAAGTGTCGTATATGTGTATATTGATGTATACATTGTCACAAACACACATTGATATTTCTGTGTTTAAATTACCCATGAAAGGGCACCACTGTGACATTTGCACAGGAGTTTTTAATAAATATAGATACGTTAAAAGTTTTGTAAAACGTAAAAATGCCCATCTCCCACACAAATATTTTACATAAAATAATGCTTCTTAAAACGGAGTCTTGATAGCTAATCAGTTTAAAGGTAGTGACCACTTCTGATGGAAGACAGGCAAGAGAACAATTTAACTATCATCTTGTTGTTTGTCAAATATAAATATTTGTGGTGGGTGGTTATGGTATGGGCTGTGTGGACATGGAACCTATCAGCGAAGCTTCTACATTTCTAAATGCTCATGGCTATCGAAAGATTTTCTACGCTGAGCATTTAAAGGGTCGAAATCTTTGGTCAGTTCGCTAATGCGGAATAATAATCCCTGCCATAATACAGAAATGGTCCATGCTAAATTTTAACTTCTTGGAAGTATCTAAATAAAGCCTGAATCTCAGTTCTCGAGAATGTTTTTGGGTCATCTGTAGGGGTTAATTTGATAGGTAAATATATAGCCTTCTACTTTACATCAACTAGTTGAGCTTCTGAAACGACACTACGGATGAATTGCACCAGGCACCTGTTGGAAACTGATGAAAGTATTTTGCACAAAATAACAGAATTATTTGTGTTTAAGACTGTTCTTCACTGTATTAGTAACGCATCGACCCTAAACTCCACAAGGCCCGGCATGGCCTAGCGCGTAAGGCGTGCGACTCGTAATCCTAGGGTCGCGGGTTCGCGCCCGCGTCGCGCTAAACATGCTCGCCCTCCCAGCCGTGGGAACGTTATAATGTTACGGTCAATCCCACTATTCGTTGGTAAAAGAGTAACCCAAGAGTTGGCGGTGGGTGGTGATGACTAGCTGCCTTCCCTCTAGTCTTACACTGCTAAATTAGGGACGGCTAGCACAGATAGCCCTCGAGTAGCTTTGTGCGAAATTCCAAAACAAACAAACAAACTAAACTCCACTTTTCTATATGTCCACACATCCAGGTACTTTTGACATTGCAATGTGTATAATTAGAACAGCGTATGCTAAAACCATATACAAATTCGACACTTTAAGGCAAACTTTCTTTAAACGGAAAGAATAAACGGAAAAATAAAATCTCAACTGACTCTAAAAACATGAATAGATTAGACTTCAGGCGACCTTGACTGTAATCAAGCGATCACATGCTCGAATGGATAAATAGTGAGGTAGACATTTAAGTATTATTTTTCTCTCTAAGTAGTTGTGAAGAAACTCATCAGAAGGCACCCTCATGCGACTGCTAATATTCGATAATCATGGCTATGACAATAAATTATAATTTTAATCATCCACATTTAATTTTGATTAATATTGTATAATTTTCTTTCAGGAAGTAAAAACATTGGCGTACAGAAACATTCTTGATTAAAATACTAATTTTGGTGTTGTTGCTCGCTCACGCAGTTTGCATGATTTCGAAACCTGTTCGATTCTTTAATGATTAATTAAAAACAAATATCTGTTCTTTAGATGTAAAAGTGGTATGGCAACTGTAGAATCTAATGTGTGTGTTTTTTGTTTGTTATAAATATCTATATAAGATATATTGTTGGTTGTAGTTCTAATATCACAGTCTTGCAAACAAGTGACGAAGAGTGGCCGATTGATAATATAGTGCATTTTGCACTATATTCGTAACACTAATCACTCCATTTCTATGCAGCCATCATTATCATTTTAACACTATTCACTATCTTTCTACGAAGTCATCATCACCACGTGCGTTCAACAAACTTAACATTTATTCACGACTATTCAAACGGTTGGGTTACTGACAAATTCCTAAATAACCCGCTTCAATAATACAAGAAAAACGTGGATAAGATGAACGGAGGAGCAACTTAGAGGACTGCGTCATACATGATAAATCTAGCCCTAAGTACCTCTCTAGCAAACTAGAGTATGTGTGTATACGAGTACAGTGTAGTGAACACAGGACTGAATGTGCAATCGTATGGGACTGTATAGTGAGAACAGGACCTAAACTGTACATTGGAGAAGTATCGTATAAACATCAAGCTAATATTACCCCACGAAATGGAAATGGTCTGAAAAGGGTATATTAAATTAAGAAGTTCGAACACTCGTCAATGTTTTCACATACCGTGAGTGCCTCAACAAAGCAAGAGGATGTTCCCTAAGGATCAGTCTACGAAGCACCTGTTCTTCTCTAGTCCTAAAATGGACCAAAATCTCGATACAGAAACGTCCTTTCTTTCTCTCTTTCCGTGCAGTTATCTTCATCATTTTTAACACTTATCACGTTCTTTCTGTGCAGTCATCATTACAGAAATGTACAGGGCTTTCAAATAATTCTTAATAATACTATAAATTAACTGTATAGGAAAAATGTTTTTTATCTGAAAAATATTTTATATTTTGTATTTGTTCATGAAAATCAGAAAATGAACTAACTATATTATAGGCCCGATGAATTAAACTATAAATTAAATTCTTTTTAAATTCTAAAAGGTAAAAATCAGTCAAAATGAAAATGCTGCTTTAACACTCCTACGAAAAGACGTTTCTAGTCCTGATTTCTCCAAGTCCGTTCCCCTGGCTGTGGTTTCACTAGATAGTAGATAGGGACAGTGGGAATCTCGTTAATCCATTCATTAATGGATTTAAATGGCAATTTCATTTAAATACAAAATTATTAGCCTAATATTAATAACCTTTCAAGTTGCTCTGGGGCCTATTAGGCCCCACTTTTCGTAGGAGTGTTAATTTTAACTAGCATAGAACACCTTGCTCCACTGCGGGATTCAAAGGCCTTCTCACGATTCGCAGAGACCTAGATGTACCGAAAAAGATCTTTTATTATCCCCAGCTACTTCTGCAGCTAGCCCAAGAATTATGTACCTGAAAAGAAAAATTCTTAGGCACTCCTATGGTACCTGAAAACATGCCAAGTTTGGTTTTGCCAGCTTACGAGTGCGATTTTAAATGCAGTTTTAAGTGTGGCGCCATGGGATTCGGAGGGGAGGACACACACAAAATCTGTTTCTATTCAGCGACCCCGAAGACATATTTCTAGACCCTCATTATGCGTGAGTGACTCTCCAAGTGCATTTGAATGTACTCTCTGGGTCACCCTGAGATCTACCTACCAACTTTAGCCCTGTTGGCTCCAAAAGTATGGGAAGAATTCAAATAAACAAACACATTACGTGAATTACTGTAGGGATGGGGGGGGGGACAAAATCTGATTCGAATCATCATGATCGTTTTAAACATCATTCACTCTCTTTTCAATGCAGTCACCATCACCATTTTTACTTTGTTTAAGTATATAAATCAAAGTCACATCATTTCAAGTAAATTTTTCAGTATGTTTGAAGAACGGAGTGTTTTGGTTATATTCTGGTGATCTATCTCATAAAAATTAACATACGTGTATTTTGAATTGTGTGACAACATTGTGACTAAATGCGATTAAAGTTGAAAGAAAAGGGAATCTTTAACATTAAAATTAGTTACAACACAATATCCTTTTAAAAGAACAAAAACAAAACAAAACAACTGGGGCTTGTCATCAATATTTGAAACAAATTACCGAATACCTGTCAGTGCCACGTATCCCATGGTGATCGTGAAACGTTTTTGAAAATATATTTCAATACGAGGATGGTGAAATATTGCTGAATTTTAATACTTTCATTCTGATAATTCTGAGTTTTATTTAGCGCCAACTAGCTTATTTCGTCAAGTTTTTAAAGGCTTTTCTTTTATGATAGGAACGTTTTTTGAAATACGTAAATGGTCCCTTTGATTTCACTGTTTTATTGTTTGTAAAACAAATCTACATATCAAAAACACAAAAAATTCACGGTAAAACAAAATTTGTAAATATAAGATATTTCTTAGAATTGAATATGTTTATTTCTTGTTTCAATATTGACTTCCAACGAGAACACTTCTACCCGATGGCTCAGCGGTAAGTTTGAGGGCTTACATCACTGAAATTCTGGGTTCAATCCTTGTGATAGGCACTGCACAAATAGCCCATTGTGCAGGTTTCTAATTAACAAGGAACAACTAATTAGAAACAAACTTTAATGAAAGCTCAGTTTTGTTGTTATTTGCTTAAGAACATCAAGAAGTCTACAGAGATTTTTGTAAATGGAAGTGATTTTAAGAGCATGTGTAGCGTTTGTGGCGTAGTGTATAGTGGATAGTTGTTTGCATATATCAATAAATGTTATAAGTAAATAACTATCCAGATAATAAAAGTTATTTTTTTATTATAATAAGTTTTATACTTTTTTTTATGCGCATCAAGGTTTCAGAGGTAATTATTTTTATGGTATCTGAAATACAAAGTTGTAATATCATTCATTACCTTCAGTCGGTAACCACGTCGCTTTTATTACTGTAAAATATTGATGTTTTAATAACTTAAAAAACATATAGTCTGCAGATGTTTTATTCTTAATAATATGTTAGAACCAGTGATTACCATACACAACAGCAAATGGTTTTTATTAATTAGGTAATAATTATCTGGAGAGAAATATGTATATATATATTCCATTTTAAACCTGCAATACAAATGTAGATTATCACCCGTGTTTGGTAAAAAAGGAAAAACAAATTTTCGGTAATTATAAATATTTTCACCAATCGTTAATAAAATATATTAATTATAAGTATATAGTTTCTTAGCTTGTCAGAGTGCGTTTTATAAATTTCTAAAACAGTCGATCTTCTAGTTTATGGTTATCCTATGTTCTTTGTTCCTCATTCATTATTAGTGTCAATAATCTATTACTAGAAGTCCAATTAATCAGTCAGTTTTTCGATTACGTAAGCGTTTCTCTCATTAAACAATTAAAAATCTTAATGTCCCCTAATCTGTATAGGTGAAGGTTTAGAAAAACTTCTTTGGTGGCGAAGATGTTTAAGAATCGACACTAAAACTGGCTAATGATATAATTTCTATAATCTAACATGGGGGTAGTCCTTATATTTTTTTCACAATTAGCGTTATTTTCTTAAGGGTAGTTTTTAACAAATCTAAACTCAATTATAAAAATTATAATTAATTATTGTTTATAACTGTAAAGGAAAAACAAAACCCACCAAAAATTCCAACCTTTTGAAAACCTCTAGTAAATACTGATTTTGGATATTAATGTCTTGATATTGAATTGTTTTTCAGTAGATATCTTTCAGGGTCATTTTCTGCTCACTTTAAGTCATATCACATTTTTAACCCTGAATGAAGAAACATCGTGTTTTCAGAAAAATATATAAAGAGTAATATGAAGCTTACGACGGAATGACAGACGTATCGTTAATTATGTCATATATCTAAAGCTTTAAATATTATCTTAAAAAGTAAATGGATAGATAGCTTGTATATGTCGATTTTAGCTTCCAGCATAGATTTTATTGCATGTCGATACTGTTATTGACATTAATGTTGCGTCCCATTACTCATAACCAATAAGTTGCTAAGCAACTGTAATATATGCAACGAAACATATACAATTATCTGTCGAATTAATAATCAATGCTATTATGTCCCAATATAAAGTGCAATATATTATTTGTAACCTTAAAACTATGATAAGGAGCAGTAATTACTTGGAGACTCTCCAAATGTAACCTTTTAGATAATTATGTAGTTTTTCATCATCACCAGATTTAGGTACTATTAGATTTTTTTCTTTGACATTGATATAAATCTAAATATAATTAATTTTAGTCTACGTATATTTTTCGTTGGTCCGGGTTAACTGTTTATTTAATATGTATTAATCGATGGTATTATAATTGTAAATTATAATAATTCGTTTTACGAATAAAGTGAGAGCTTTATCATACTCCTCATTACTCGGTGGCAAGTCTGACGGCTTAAAACTCTGAAAAATCTAGTTTCGATACTCGTGTTGAGCACAATACAGATAAGCCTAAAAACATAATTCTTGTACACGATTTATAGACTTTTGGAGTTTTTTCTCTTTATAATTAAAATTTCTGGACGTGCAGAATGAAGTAAGAAGTATACGGAGGTATTTGGGCCCGGCATGGCCAAGTGTGTTAAGGCGTTCGACTCCTAATCCGAGGGTCACGGGTTCGAATCCCGGTTGAACCAAACATGCGCGCTCTCCCTGTCGTGGGGGCGTTATAATGATACGGTCAATCCCACTATTTGTTGGTAAAAGAGTAGCCCAAGAGTTGGCGGTGGGTGGTGATGACTAGTTGCCTTCCCTCTAGTCTTACACTGCTAAATTAGGGACGGCTAGCGCAGATAGCCCTCGAGTAGCTTTGCGCGAAATTCAAAAAACAAACAAACGGAGGTATTTATTTCGCTATGACGTAACGATGCTTCCAGATTACTATTAAAATTTCTTATGTCGTTGCACGTCCTTATAAAAAAACGAATTCATGAAATATTCGATTATAGCATTGCGTGTGACTCTAACTTTCTAAAATATCAAAAATACTAGACAGTTTTAACGTATCTTAATCAATATTCAAAGATGTATATTAAAAGAGAGAAAACGCCATAAAAATAATGCCAATGCTTTATTTTGTGTGTGCAGTTAACTCACAATTACTGTATGATCAATATATGTGATTATTATTAGGAATATCAAATATAGCAAATGAATTTAACTAAGACGGAAGCACAGTATGTGTACATATAAAACTGTTACTTATGTTTATTTTCAGTTTGTTTGAAGTTAAGCACAAAGCTACACAACGTGCTATTTGTGTTCTGCTCATCACAGGTATCAAAACCCAGTTTTTAGCTGTATATGTCTGCAGGCGTGCTGCTGTGCCACTGGGGAAGGGAGTCTTGTTGTTAATGAGCAAACATTCTGTAATCCTTGTGTTGTATTTATATAAAAAACAACGTTGTGATTGTGTTGTTTGAGGGCCCGGCATGGCCAAGCGTGTTAAGGCGTGCGACTCTTAATCTGAGGGTCGCGGGTTCGCATCCCCATCGCGCCAAACATGCTCGCCCTATCAGTCGTGGGGGCATTATAAAGTAACGGTCAATCCCACTATTCGTTGGTAAAAGAGTAGCCCAAGAGTTGGCTGTGGGTGGTGATGACTAGCTGCCTTCCCTCTAGTCTTACAGTGCTAAATTAGGGACGGCTACCGCAGATAGCCCTCGAGTAGCTTTGTGCGAAATTCAAAACAAACAAACTGTTGTTTGAGGTGTTCAAACAGAAAACTTGGATTTGATCAGCTCTGTATAATCAATAGATAACAAATATTAATGATTTAGTTTTTGTTCACTTCGAGAATTTTTTTAGTACTTAAAGTAAAGTAGTGAGATAACGTTTTACGAAAAGTCAAGAGGATTGAATAGAAAAATCCATCATCCTTAGAATTATTGGAAAATTAGAGTGTTTTTTTTCTGTAAAAAGAATAAAAATCGCAGGCCTTAAGGACAAATATATTACTTGTGAAAATTATAGTCCGTTAAGTGGCTGATATACTACTATCCGACAAGTTAAAATATGAAACTGAGGCTCACGTGATAAAAGTTGCTACTCATATGTAATAACAGAAGGTTATACCCTAGAGATCATATTATTGTATATTTTTTACATTTCTAAGAACTTTTACTGACTTTTTGTTGTAGTTATATTTTCTTTGAAATTATAGTTAAGATAAATTTTTGTAATTTTGAACAAACATCTTAAATTCTAATGCGATACTTTTCTTTCGGGGGGTTAGTCTGGTGAACCATTCTTTTTCATCATGTGCAAGATTTCATAAAAAAATTTTTTTTCAAGCAGAGAGTTTAACTAATATTAATAGAGTTAGTTGGTATACTTATTAAAGATTTCAATATCTGATAAATAAATATTAACATATTGCGATGTTTCACGTACGTTTCTAAGAGTGTCTGTTTATAAAGGTCGTGACATAAGTTGGATTTTTCAAACAATATGAAGTATTTTTGAATTCTTTATAAGCCCATTTCTTACAATACATGATCTTAAAATTTAGTATAGTATGGACTGTGTAGAACACATTACCCAGTGCTGTAATCGTCTCTAATAAAATAGTTTAACAGCAGATTAAAAAATTGTTTCTTCCAACTGAAATGAATCTCTATATAACTGCTAGAGAACATGCTCACATGCTTCTAGGCTAATATTTAGCCTAAATCAGTATATCCACAAGCAACATATTTTACTGTTGTATAATAATAAAGTAAAATTATTATAAGTAAATTTATTACTCAAGATGTAAGATGCTCTTTTTAAAATCATTGCATTTGCTACGTGATGGAAATTTATATAATTACCTAACATTCTTTACGAACTCGTTCTAGTGTTGTGTTTTTTTCTCAACAGGTTTCTTGTTCAACAACTAACAGTTCATTTTATTTTATTTGTTCTTAGTTTGGTGAAGAGTGCACCATTTGGTAGAGAACTTTTTCAATCTAAAACTCCAACTCATCGTGTTTTTTTTCCTTTAGTTGATCTCGGTGACTGCCCCTCCAGTGTCACAGCGGTATGTTTGCGGGCTTACAACGCTAGTCATCGGGTTTCAATACCCGTGGTGGGCAGAGCACAGATAGTCCATCGTTCAAAGCTACACAAAGGGCTAGCGGTCTCTAATTTTTAAGTGTGATAGACATCTCAGCGTTTCAAAACCCGTTGGTTGGGAAACAAAATTGGATTGTCGGAACGTGTGAATGGGTGACGAACATACTTTGGAAATAGATAACAGGTTATTAATTGATTTAGTAAGTATTCAGTAAGTCAGATTTTGTTTGCGTTAAAATTTCTTTGCTGGGTCGATCATTGTTTACAAATGGGCTTTGATAGAAAATAAGTTGATGATACGCTCGTTTATCTAGAAATATTTTACGTTGGAGGATTGAATGTGTTGGTTTATATGATAGCATTACAGCACGTGTATTTATGCATGCTAACTCACATGGAAACCCAATATTCCTATCGTTAGATTGTACAATGGTATTTTTTGTTTATACGAGTGCAAAAATGAACGACGTTTAACGTGTATTATTCTGTAAGAGTGCAAAACTGCAACATTTATCACTTACTATTTTAATTAATAAAAATATATTAAAACGCTTAATTTTTGCATTATTTGCGTTACTGTCTCTACCCTAACCGTTCGCCGCACTAGAAAGTAATTGTGCCCCCTTGGGGTACGCCCCACACTATGGAGGAGATTAAAAAAAATAGTTGATACCATCATCGAAGGAAAAAGAAAAATAGGTGAAATAGCAACAGATAAAGACAATTGATTTTTACACTTCTTGATAGATTACTTTTAGAAATTCACTATCTTATAACGGGAACTTTATTAAGAATTTGATCAAGAAAAAAATCTCAACAAAGTTCTTTGTAAAAGATGGTGATTACCCATAAAGACAAAGTTTTACAAAACGTTATGGATGAAGATATACTTTGGTTATAATCATTTCACATTTGTACACTTTGTTTTTAAAAAGTCTAAATGTTCTGCTTAGTTGGGTTTTCTTTCATCCATGCTCAGTTACGTAACACGGCAGTTTTGCTGAAATGATTTATCTATTTAAAATACTCAGTTTTCTTATATATATACAGTATTTCACTTAATAATAATAAGTAATGTAAAAATATCCATGGGTTTTGCCTCATATGGAACGCACTCCGTGTACGGAAAGTCGAGAATTAAATCAGTGTAGGGCCCGGCATGGCCCAGTGGTTAAGGCACTAGACTCGTAATCCAAGAATCGCGCGTTCGAATCCTCGTCATACCAAACATGCTCGCCTTTTCTCCATGGGAGCGTTATAATGTTACAATCAATCCCATTATTCATTGGTAAAAGAGTAGCCCAAGAGTTGGCAGTGGGTGATGATGACTAGCTGCTCTCCCTCTCGTCTTACACTGCCAAATTAGGGACGGCTAGCGCAGATAGTTCTCGTGTATCTTTGCGCAAAATTCAAACCAGACCTTGCCTAAACACGCCCTTGCCATCTCATTTGGAACTGGAAATACGTGTAGTATAAACCAGGAGTTTTATAACTACCATTTTTACTTTATGTTTATGTTAAAGCAAATTTTAAAAACACTTAAAGTCACTTATTTTTCAACACATGTAGAACGTTACCAGATGGCTAAGTATGGTCCAGTTGTTAGGGCGCTGGGGCTGTGAATCTGAATGTTCATGATGCATAGCCGTAGAGGTAAAAACCCGATCTACACTTTGGAGCCACGAGTGCGCTATAAACTTATTGTAAAAAGTAAAGTTGAAATACAAACAAACAAATTTGGCGCTTGACTTATTTTTGAAAAAGGAGCGCGGGTTCAAATCCTTGTCACATCATACATGCTTGTCCTTTCAGTTGAGGGGGCGTTATCTGTCACGGTCAATCATACTATTCGTTTGGTAAAAGAGCAGTCCAAGAGTCGGCGGTGGGTGGTGATGACTAGCTGCCTTCCCTCTAATCTGACAATGCTAAATTAGGGACTTACTAATGTATGAGCGAATAGTGGCTCTGATATCAAACTCGCACTGTTAATGTTAATTGCTGTTACTAAAGACGTCACGTGATGAGTACATATTTCAGAATATCTTTATAATAGTTATGGTGTTTTTTACCCTTTCCTCGTATGGTTTTAGATATCTGTACGAACAGGCAAAGCCTGTATTTCCTCCAACATCTGTACGTTTGTAGCCAAACTTATGTAAGCGTTGTGCATTGAAAGCCAAGGTAACTAGTATTTAGCCGTTAATTCCAGTAGTTTATTTTCAGCAGACTGATTAACTGTGTAACTGCCCTTTCTCCCCAGTGGCACAGCGGTGAGTCTGTGGACTTAGAAGTTTAGGTACCAGGTATCTATACCCGTGGTGATCACAACATAATAGCCCGTTGTGCTTAATTATGAATAAAACTGTATAATTCTCTTTGAGGTACCGTTTATAACTTGTTTTTCATTTTTTGATACTTGAGTGATTTATGAGTGCGTGAGAGAGAGAGAGCAGGTGGCGCAGTAACTAAAAAATCGTAAGAGATTGGGAGGATGTTATTTTTTTTGTTTATAATAATCACGATATATCTCAGTTGTATTAATATAAAAAACTAGAAATAACGTAAAAACAGTATATTAAACATTGTAAGGCTTCAAAAAAAAAAAACAAACAGAGAATTTGTACAGCCGAAGAAACTGTGAAGTGAAATGTCGAGTAAGTATAAAAATGTGAATTCTTAACGTAATTTTCGTGTTTCTTCGTATGTCTTCTTTATTACAATAAGCACTATACAAACAAAATAAGGAAGTAACGTTTCTTTTATATATATTACTGTACTGGGGTGATACGTTAGGAAGGCGAAGATGTGTCCCGTTACCTCAAAATTTAAATACCCCGACTTCCGTTTATTTGGTTTGTTTTGAATTTCGCGCAAAGCTACACGAGGGCTATCTGCGCTAGCTATCCCTAATTTAACAGTGTAAGACTAGAGGGAAGGCAGCTAGTCATCACCACTCTTGGGTTACTCTTTTACCAACAAATATTGGGATTGACCGTCACATTATAACGCCCCCCCACGGCTGAAAGAACAAGAACGTTTGGTGTGATAGGGATTCGAACCCGCGACCCTCGGATTACGAGTCGAATGCCTTAACCACCTGGCCATGCCGGGCCACCCCTGTTTGTCTCCCCAAAATCGTCTCTTACAAAACAACAACCCTTGAAGATGATGTTAAAATAACAAAATTCGAGCTAATGAAAAGAACTCCTCTGTATTCATGATCGTTGTCAAAGTAACGTGTTTATTTTCACCGTAAAGCTACGCAAAAAAAAGATGTCTCTCTGTTCACCAAGGAAAATCAAACTCCGAACTTGGTATTGTAAGTCTGTAAAGCTTACCGTTAACCCACTTGTGAACGTCACCGAAACTGAGAATGTTCGTATGACAACGTCCCTGATTACGTGGCGTTGAACCTCTCCCAGTAACTCTTCTTAGAGTTAGAAACTGAAATATTTTCATCTTCTGGTTAAAGCCCGAAGCATTACGGATTATCTTGTTAAAATACAAAGAAGAGGAAAGAAAGGCTGTTCCTAACCTGGACATCTCCCCACATCTTCCTTGTTTAAATCCTAAAGTCGCCAGTACAATGCATTTTCCTTTATCATTTACAAAATATTTGAAAATATATTATGTTTCGTGTATGTTTTATAGTAAAGCAACATCAGACTATCTGATGTGTCCATGAATGGGAATCAAACCCCTGATTTTAGCGTTGTAAATCCATAGACGGCCGCTGTCACAGTATATATTTATTTAATAATTACGACTCTTTTTGGATTAATATTATTGACATGTTTATCATATATGTTTGTATGTGATTATTTTTATTTATATAATGCTTAAACCACCCGTTGTCTTCCCCCAGTAGCACGGCGGCATGTCTGCGGACTTACAATGCTAGAAACCGGGTTTCAAAAACTTGTGGTGGGCAAAATACAGACAGCCCATTGTATAGCTTTGTACTTTACAACAAACAAAATAATTATGAATGTTATTCTTATACCATTTAATCATTAATACAAACACAAAATATTTTGTGCATGTGACTGTATTTTATAATGGGTAAATGTATAGCTATGTATGTGACTGATGAAGTGTAGTAATGCAGCTATTTTTCATTTGACATTGGCAAAATGTACTTGCTGGAAGTGGTTATTGGTACCTAACTAATAGATATGGAACATATCTGTGTGACGGAGTTCGTGTTATATATTTATTTTAATTCCGATGTTTGTTTCGGTTGAATATATACTTAGAAATGTACGTAATATATAATGTTAAATGTGTATTACGAAATTTTCTGCTATTCACTACAGTTGTAGAAGATTCTTGATTATAAAAGTAAACAGGGTACTTTGTGTATGTGTAAATATTGTGACTGCCAGTATTGCTGGTAACTGAAATTTCAAGAACCTCGCCAAATGACTATAAAAGGTAGCCATTGCAATACACGGGGAGAGTGTATATTGTTGGTTGTTACAGTTGGTATACTATAAACCTCGGAAGCTGTAATTGTGATTAACGCTTATTTATCGGGAAACTACAGATATTTGACTAGGAACTTTTATAAATTTCAAACATTAGAAACTGTTTAACTTCAGCGGATTAACTTCGGACGTTAATATTTCTACGAAGATATTGTATAACTTCAGTTGTGAAAAACTCACGTATGAATTGTTCCGATATCAACTCGAAATTAATTCGCTCGTCGCAACCTTCAGTAAGATATCAAGGAAGTTATGGATCAGACAGAAGAGTGAATATTGTTTGTAAGTTTGCAAAACATTTGCATACAAATAATTATTTGTAATAACAGTTAGTATAAATTGTATTATTGTTTATATATTAAAATATACTTCTATTAAGGACGAAAATTGTGCGTATTAGTCTTATTGACAAATATAATAAATTTCTACATCTATTTAACTTCTAAATTTAAAGTACAGTTTAACTCTGTGTCAGGCAGTTTAAATTGTAACACGTAGCATCTGTTATAGGATATTAAAATGCAGTTATATAATTAGATATTGTAATGTGCGAATAGTAAATATAAATAGCTAGCTGTTCTTGGTGTATGATGACTTAATATTGAAAAGTATGGTTGTATCTTCCCGGTACTTAATTGTGCAGTTTAGTTTTTACATATGTTCGTAGGGTTTAGTTGCATGACTTGTTCACAATGGTAATGGTTAGTTAATAATGACTAACACATTTTTAAATATATATCTGGAAATGATTTGTATTTGTTTAGTTTGGTAATTGTGTTTGTTTTGCAGTTAAGTGCAAAGCTATACAATGGGCTATCTGTGCTGAGCCGAAAAAGGCGGTGGGGCCAAATTATACAAATATATTGTAATTTTGCGAATATGTTATGTAGAGGAAAAGAAGAAAGAATAATTATTTACCAGTAAAATATAAACAAATATAGAGTCCCCTGGTGGCTCAGCGGTACGCCTAACTACTTTTACTGCTAGAAATAGGGTTTAGATACCCGTGGTAGGCAGAACACAGATTAGTTCCTTGTATAGCTTTGTGCTTAATAAAAAAGATATCTTGTTAGAATTTTTGATACCTTATCTTATTTACGAAGATTACTTGTGTGACAGAGTGTCAGGAAAAAAACAACTCATAACTATCGGAAATATGGAATACATACTAGTTTAAAATCCAATATTAATATTTACTTTTGTATATCATTAAAAGCACCTCGTATCGAAAATTTACTTGATGTATCTCAAAATCAATGGCGTATTACTTTGTTCAAATATTTAATACATGTATAAATGAATACTGCTAGGTAACACAAGAAAATAAAAGGAATATATTGCTTTTTAAACGCATTCTAGATCCCTTAGGTATATTTTAAAAAGTCTGTAATGTGAAATTCTTTATTAGATATTTAATCTTTCTTCACGTTTATGAGATACTTGAATGTATTTTAATAGTTATTCGTAAGTTAGTAAAGAATTGGTTGCATTTTTTTAAGTATGCTCACTCAGTGGCTTAACTTTCATTTGAAAAGTGGGTGGAAGAGGAAAGTTTCTGTATCTGGGGTATGCATAAGGACAACCCCGGATAAAGGCATGGGCTACTGGGCTAAAGCCCAGGATCTCACACTAATTAGGAGGCCTCAAGCTATGACTATAAATGTATTGCACGTAGAGGTTCTGTCTCGAGGGGGCCTCTATAAGTTGTAAAGCATAGGTCTGATGAAACGCTTAATCCGGCCTTGCATAAGGGTGTTTTATATAATAACATTATATCCTTGAAAAATGCGAGAAACTTGTACCCTGTGAAAATTATACCCATGCACTTACACTGTACCTAAGTTTTTCAAGGTCAAAGCATTTTAAGAATTCTGCTTTTCTGAGTTTATTTAAAATTAAATACGAATTATGAAATATCTTTAAAAATATATATGCATATAAATATATAACGTTATAACTGTGACATATAGATTCTTAAGTAATGTGTTACTTATATATTACTGGAAATGAGTTATTTCCACATTTGTTTCTATGCTACCGGGATGTTAACGTAACCTGTAAATCAGACTTATGAGCTACTTCAGCGCTACTCTTCAAGTGACAGGAATAGCTTACTTCAAACCTAACTCAGCAACGTTCGTATAATGACTGCAAACAAAAAATTAGTTCAAATATTCGTAATGAGCACGTTGACAATACAGTACATTCCTATCAAAGATTCAGTAATCGGTAAATAAGTGCAAGTCTTAACAGTGGGAAACAAATCACAGTAACGTATTAATCATTTTTAAAATGCTTAGCACAGTGCACGTGTAATGATTTCAGTTTTTATTAAGTATTGTTAATTTTCCTTACTTCAATTTAACGGTTATACGCGCACTACTGGTCATGAGTCCGAATTTCAACAACAACAAAAAAAGACGAATTCCCTTATTAAAACCTGCGAGAATTGGAATCACTGTTAAGAAAACAGTTCATCTGTATTATATCTCCACGTATTGCTGTGTAATTACAATTACAGAATATTTATAGCCCGGCATGGCCAGGTAGGTTAAGGCGTTCGGCTCGTAATCTGAGGGTCGCGGGTTCGCATCCCCGTTGCACCAAACATACTCGCCTTTTCATCCGAGGAGGCGTTATAACGTGACGGTCAATCCCACCATTCGTTGTTAAAAGAGTAGCCCAAGAGTTGGCGGTGGATGGTGATGACTAGCTGCCTTCCCTCTGCTAAATTAGGGACGGCTAGCGCAGACAGCCCTCGAGTAACTTTTTGCGAAATACAAAAAAAATAATATTTATTTCAATAATATTTTTATAACATAATTAAAAGTGAACTTCTGGACACCAGCGGATATTATTGGTACGTGATATTTTTTGTTTATATTGCTAACATCCCTGTAACACCAAACATGCTCGCCTTTTCAGACGTGGGAGCGTTATAAAGTTTCGGTCAATCCTACTATTCTTTGGTGAAAGAGCAGCCCTAGAATTGGAGGTGGGTGGTGATGACTACCTTCCCTCTATTTTCACTGTTAAATTAGGGACAGCTAGCGTAGTTCGACCTCGTATAGCTTTGCGCGAAATAAAAACAAAACAAAAATGTTAACATCATCCAAAGGCTTTACAAGTTTCAACATAACCCGAATCAACTAAAACAAAAAGTTCATTTATAAATAAGCAATGAAATTGAGCTAAAATTACTGCTTTACATTATTACAACCCAAAGATATATCGTTCATAAGCTAAATGCTCGAAAGAATGCGTTCAATCTACATTAGAACATGTGGTTCCATTTAGGAGTTTAATGAAAGTGGGAGACATTCAAGAAAAATGTCAAGACTGACTTAGAGTCATTTCATGATTCACTAATCGATTCAAAACAACGTCTCAAGTAAATACAATATCACAGGATACTTATGGAATCAGAATTATCAATAGAATAGTTTGAACGCGATTAAAAGAAAGCGGTCTGTGTATGGTTTCTTTTTGTTTGTTTTTGAATTTCGCGCAAGGCTACACGAGGGCTATCTGCGCTAGCTGTGCCAAATTTAACAGTGTAAGACTAGGGGGAAGGCAGCTAGTCATCACCACCCATCGCCAACTCTTGGGCTACTCTTTTACCAACGCCCTTTGGTGTGAATTCCAGTATGTGGTGAGGGGACCTGCCAGGGAATGTTCTGTTTTTTTCAGTTTACCTCCTCTGGGATCGAAACATCCACCCACGTGTTTGCTGTGCATGGCAACCCGTGAAGAGGAGGAGAGGATCCTGGTGGATGAGGGGTCCAACTCTAACATACCATTTTGGCCTTAAATTCCTGTAGACGGGCGGCCTTGGGGTGGCCTCCCTTACATCAGTCGGCTGGTCCACTCGGGCTAGGGTCAACCAAGTACCAATGTTGGATATTCTCAACAGGTGTTGTGGATATTGTATCTGATGCTGGTGTTTGGGTATAGTGTTCACGAAACCCTGGCATTGCTGCAGTGTCCTTGTTTCACATTGTAGTGCGTCCCCTCGTAGGGCTCGATAGTGGGTGGGGTCAGTGGGCACCGAAATTTCCCTTTCTTTATTATGGATATTCCAATTAAAAGTCTTAATAAAATGGTGAAAAAAACAGTCTATAGGTAAACGACCACGTCTTCAAGATTCTGAGCAGCAATCTTCACCATCTGTACCACCAGTTGTACCTCATTTTCTTATATTGCATTCACTTTCAGACAAACCCTTAGGGCAAATGTGTCCCTTTCTCATTCAGAAGGGACTAGAGGGACTTACTGGCTATCCAGTCACTAAAGAAACTTCGATCTAGTGACATTTTCGTGTAAACATCCACATCTCAGCACAGTGAACTCCTCTTGCATTCAAAGGCAGTTGAGGATATACCTATTGAAGTTACACCTCATGCTACTTTGAATTCATCACGAGGAGTTATTGTTGAGAGGGATTTGAAGAACATCCCCGAGTCAGAGATTCTCACTGGTTTCTCCACCCAAGGAGTTTCTGCAGTGAGGCATATATCCACTTGCAAATATGGAATTATGCTGCTGACCAATGTCCTTATTATCACATTTACGTCACTGCGTCCGCCTGTCACCATCAAAGCAGGTTATCTTAATTGCAGAATATGGCCATACATTCCAAACCCTCTCCAATGATTCCAGTGTTAGCAGATTGGTAACTCGAAGACGTCATGTCGTGGTTCCTTAACGTGTGCTTGTTGCGGTGGCAAGGACCATGATGCCTACAAGTGTGAAATGGACACTCATTGCATCAACTGAAATGGCTTTCACCCGTCCAATTTTCGTTTTTGCCCTAAATGGTTGGAAGAAAAAGAGGTGCAGCGTTTGAAAACTATTCATAACATTACTTATCCTGAGGCTCGAAAATTGATGCCCACCACCTCGTCTCGGACGTATGCTGCTGCACTTCGCTCCACAACTACAGTGGGAGTGCAGACAGATCTCTCTGTGCCTTCAAATGAATCGTTCTCCAAACAAATTAAAAGTATTTTGACCTCCGTGGTTAAAAAGTTGATGAATCAAATTCAACACCTATTTCTGTCCCTTACATACATTCCCACAAACTCCAAGATCCACATCCTTTGGTTCCAGGTACAGGCATTTCCTTGGACACATCTTCTTCTCCCACCCCACGATGCAAATCAATCATTCGTTCACGTCTTTAGTCACTGGAATCCCCTTCCAACAGCAAAGACCTGCCCAATCGACCCAGGGCAAGATCCATGGAGGTCGATACACCTCCCTCAAATAGGGACAGTAAGGTAAAAGACGTGGTCGTAAACAGAAGGGTTCTCCATCCATTTCGCCTACACGCAAATAAAAATGGCCACCCTGATACAATGGAACTGTCGAGGTTTACGTTCTAATCTGTATGACATCAAAACACTGATTGCTTCCTACCATCCTGTATGTCTTTCCTTGCAGGAAACATTTCTGAAACCTGCCGATACAGTCACCTTTCGGTGGTTTTCTTTATACAGAAATGACAGACTGTGTGATGGACGAGTGCATGGAGGGGTGGCACTATCGGTTGATCAGCATGTGCCCACCCTGTCTTTGCCACTCAATACACCCTTGGAGGCCGTAGCCATCTGTTTTTCCTTGGGTCATACCATCACTGTTTGTTCTCTCTAACTGTCACCTGGAGAGACATATGATCAATCAGATCTTGATGCTCTCGTTGAACAGTTGCCGTCTCCCTTTCTAATCCTGGGATACTTTAATGGACATCATCCCCTCTAGCGAAGTGCTGTTATTGATAGGAGGGGGTCGCTCTGTAGAGCGTATGCTCTCTGATCACAATCTTTCTCTTTTCAATACTGGTTCTTCCACTTATTTTCACGCACCTAGTCAGTCCTTTACTGCTATTGATTTCTCGGTTTGCTCCCCTTCATTATTTTCCCATTTTTCATGGAGGGTTGACAATAATTCATGAGGCAGTGATCATTTTCCTATAATTTTTAAGGAGACTGGCTGTGTTAATGGAAGCTGGATTAAGCAAACTGGCCTTCTTTTACTGCTCTTGCAGAACTTGATTCTGCCATTGTCTGAAATACATCAATAGATGATTGTGTGGCAGCAGTAACTGACAATATTATACAAGCAGCTGCTCAATGTATTTCTAAAACCTCGACACGTTTTCCACTATATTCTCGTCCATGGTAGAATCCTGCCTGCCACATGGCAGAGAAGGCTAAAAAACGGGCCTGGGACACTTTCCATCGGGCCCGTGCACATGCTCGGTGGGTAAGACGTTAAAGCCAAATGGAATCTTGGATTAAGTTCACAACTGGCATATCTTTTACCACCAGTTCCAAAGTCATATGGGACAAGATTCAAAAGGTCAGTGGGCAATATAATTCTGTCTCCTTCTCGATCTTGCTCTCTGATAGCCAGGAAGTAGCTGATACCTGGAGCATCGCCGATACTCTAGGTGAAAGCTTTTGCCAGGTATCTAGCACTTCTGCTTTTTCTTCCACCTTCTTAGCCATCAAGACTGAGGCAGAGCAATCACCTCTTTCCTTTCGAGCTGATTGTCTCTATGACCATAATTGTCCCATTACAGTGGTGGAACTCAAACTGGCCCTTCATTGGTCTGGTGGCCCAGCATGGCCAAGCGTGTTAAGGCGTGCGACTCGTAATCTGAGGGTCGCGGGTTCGCATCCCGGTCGCGCCAAACATGCTCGCCCTTTCAGCTGTGGGGGTGTTATAATGTGACGGTCAATCCCACTATTCGTTGGTAAAAGAGTAGCCCAAGAGTTGGCGGTGGGTGGTGATGACTAGCTACCTTCCCTCTAGTCTTACACTGCTAAATTAGGAACAGCTAGCACAGATAGCCCTCGAGTAGCTTTGTGCGAAATTCAAAAAACAAACAAACAAACATTGGTCTGGACCTGATGATATACACTATGACATGCTGCGCCATCTCTCTCCTGCTACTCTTGCTATACTTCTGATTGTTTTTAGCCGGATCTGACAGGAGAATGTTTTTCCTGATTCCTGGCGCCAGGCTATTGTCCTACCTTTCTCCAAGCCTGAAAAGGATCCAAAGATTCCTTCAAACTACCATCCAGTTGCTTTGACGAGCTGTAAGACCTTAGAGAGGATGGTTAATGCTCGTCTTGTTTGGTTCCTCGAATAAAACAATCTCCTTTCTCCCACCCAGTGTAGGTTCCGACGACAGCACTCCACAATGGACCACCTGATTCGACTTGAAACGTCAATCAGATAAGCCTTTCTCAAACGACAACATCTTGTATCAATATTCTTTGACATTGAGAGGGCTTATGAAAAAACATGGAGGTATGACATTTTGCGAGACCTTTATATATTTGGGTTACGTGGCCATTTGCCCATTTTTATTAAAAAGATATTAATGGACAGGAGATTCCAAGTTTGTGTGGGTTCGACACTTTCCCGTTCTTTTCTACAGGAACTTGGAGTCCCTCAGGGCTATGTTCTGAGTGTCACACGTTTTAGTATATAAATTAATGCAATCACTGAACAACTCCCTCTCACTGTTGCAAACAGGCTCTATGTCGACGATTTTCACATCTCATGTCAGTCGTCAAACATGAGGTATTTTGAGCGGCAGCTACACACTGCCCTCAATCGTTTATTGAAGTGGACCACCATAAACGGCTTTAAGTTCTCTCTCTCTAAAACCGTTTGCATGCACTTTTGCCACCAATGGGGTATTCACCGTGATCCTGAACTCTGTATCAGTGAAGTTGTGCTGCCTGTGGTCCCTGAGACAAAGTTCTTGGGGCTTATCTTTAACTGTAAGCTGACCTTTATACCACACATCAAGCAGCTACAGATCAAATGTACAAGAGCACTGAACATCCTCTGTGCCCTCTCTCCCACAATTTGGGGAGCGGATCGACGTTCTATGCTAAAGATATATTGTGCTCTTATTCGATAGAAACTCGACTGGATCACTGGTCTGTGGCTCTGCCAGACCATTGGTCTTAAAGATGCGAGACTCTATTCATCATCAAGGACTTCGGCTCTTCACTGGGGCTTTCTGCACTCCCCAGTTCAGAACTTATACATTGAGTCTCATGAACTTTCTTTGCACCTCTGCCGTTTGCAACTGTCTTTACTATATGCTTCGAAACTTCGTTCCTTACCAAAGCATCCCACCTGAGGTTGTTTTTCCTTCCTCGGTGGGCCATACTTTTTCAGAAAAGACCGTCTGCCATTACTTCTTTTGGATTTCGTATTTAGGTGCAGTTGGATGAATTAGGTCTGTCCTTGGATAACATTGCTGTATCCACTGGTCAGCCCATCCCACCATTGGCTTCTTACAGTTCCCAATTGTGACCTAATACAATTGTGACACTCCTAATAGGAAATACTGTCTGCTATTTGCTTAACATCTTTCGAACCATCATTTCATTCCTATTTATACAGATGGTTCGAAATCAGGTGACTGTGTGGGCTCTGCCATGGTTTGTTGTGGTTTGGTGGGTGTGCACAGGATCCTCTTTACAGCTTCTGTATTCACTGCTGAACTGTATGCCATTTCTCTTGCCCTGTATAACATAGAAGCTAAGCAGTACTCAAACTGCACTATTTGACTGACTCGCTTAATTCTCTACTGGCCCTGGAACCGCTTCACGTTGGTTCGCACCTTGTTCTTACCGATATTCAAAACCGACTGGCCCATTTCTCTTTAACATCTACTTCTATCCAGTTTTTCTGGACACTAGGCCACATTGGTACTCGCGGGAACGAGCTCGCCGACACTGAGTCTGTCTGCTCTGGCACTATTACCGCTGTGCCTGTCCCATACATGGACAATGGTCCTGTATTCAAGGCTTGGTTCCGTGAGCAACACGAAAACAAGCTTTTCCAAATAAAACTAGATATTGGACTTTGGCCGTCTTGCTTCCGTAAGAATCGGAAAGAGGAAGTTGTTCTAACTAAACTACGCATTGGTCACAGTTTTTTAACTCATCGTTTTCTTTTATCTGGAACTGATGCATTTGTGTGTAGTTTGAGTAACACTCATATCACAGTAAGCCGCATTTTACTTTTTTGTCGTCGTTACGACTGTCAACGACGTCACCATTTTAAACATGTTTTGTTTCAAGGTTTGTCCATAACGTTAGACACTGTCCACCTTGGTAATGATTTTAGTTTTTTAAAGGCCATTAATCTTTTTAATGGCATTTAAGTTTTTTAATTTATACACTACACCTTTTTAATGTGGCTTACTTTTAAAAATCACAGTTCATCTAGTTTGATTTGAAATTAGAAACTGGCCGTAACATTAAATAACTCGAAACCAGGACTGGAAAGGCCAACTCCAGGTGACTAACGCTGCTGTTTGAACTATCCGTTCGAACTACCCTTTGTCATCCTGGCGAGTTATTATTATAGTTTTTCTGCACGACTTTTGAAACCTTTTTATTACTTTACTTTTTGAAAATGGCCATAACGTCAGATAACTCCGAACCAGGACTGGAATGATCAACTTCGGGTGACTAACGTTGGTTTTTGTACTTACCTGTTAGTCTTCCTGGAGAGTTATGATGATTACAGTTACGCTTCAGAAAGTCCTTTACAACTTGAATTACTGTAGTTCTACTCTTAACATTGTAGACTAGATGTAAACATTGGTTTTATGCTATTTGTTGTTGTTTTAAAGTTTGTTTTGTTTTACCTTAATTTCCTTTTATGAATTTTACTAAATTTCCTTTTAACTTTTTACCAGACGTTTGGTGCAGATAGCCTAGCTGCTTTGTGCCATAAAACACTAAATCAACCAACCAACCAACTTTTACCAACGAATAGTGGGATTGACCGTCACATTGTTACGCTCCCACGACTGAAAGGGCGAGCATGTTTGGTTGGACGGGGATTCGAATCCGCGACCCTCATATTAGGAGTCGAGCACCTTAACCATCTGGCCAGGTATATGAAGAATAATATTCAGTGCAATCCATTTCGGAAGTGAGGCACCAGTTGGAAAATCATGTTGCAAAGTTCCCCTTTATACACACACACACTCATCTATGTCTGAATATTTTAACTCTGAAAACCGGGTTTCTATACCATGGTGGGCACAATACACACACACACACACACATATATATATATATATATATCGTTATAAAAGAAATATAAACCAAATAATATATTGTAACTTTGATAGAGCTTACATGTCCTCAGGGTTTTACTTTGTGAGATGTTTGTTTAGAGTTAAGCGTAAAGCTGAACAATGGGCTATCTCTACTCTGCCCATCACGGCTATTGAAACCTGGTTTCTAGCGTTGTAAGTCCGCATACGTACCGCTGTGCTAATGGAAGGATATGTTTTATCAGAGGACGAAAAACAGAAAATCTTAATGTAACATGAACAACATGAGTTACACAATATTGAAATTAAGATAAAATTATTAGTACTTCTACAAAAATAGATGTAAATTGAAAGACAGACTTCTTATATAAGTTACATATATTGCACTAAAAGTACAGAATGCTACGCAGTGAGTTATAAAGTGCTGAAACGTTTCAATTTTTATTCTTTATGAATTATTAAACTGATTTATAATTTGCATATTTGTCAGTTGGTTATTGCCATCAGTACATTTTGTATAATGCACTTATATATATATATATTTATATACACACAGCACTTCGTGTTAGATAACGGTTCTCTTTGGAATTAATTTGTAACCTCATGTATGAACTTAGAAATAGAAACACCATACTTTTGTTTTCATACTTTAATATATTTGTGAGTATGCAATGTAACTTAAGATATGTCTTTGAGAATTTCTCACATAACCATTAAATAATTCTTAACATTCATTCAGCACTAGATTAAAATTTCGATCCTAAGAATTATGTTTTAATTATATTTCAACGGCCGTTTTCCAGCCTTGGTATTATCTGTGATTCTCGTTAATGAGTCATTTTGTTATGCTTTCAGTGCCGGGAATTAAATGCGCTTGTCTTCCTCCGGGCACAATTAATAGGGCCTTCCAGAAGATGTTTGTAACTCCACTGTTAAGCCTTCTTCCCCATTCCATTCTGCCCCACGCAGTTTGTTAGGCTTAAGTTTGTGATACCTCATGGAATATTTATTCATTTGCTTGTTTAAATTACTGCATAGCGTAGGCTACTTTCTTTAATTTTATGCAAACTTATGTTCTATATATGAATAAGATAAATAGATAACTGTATTCTTATCAGTTATTTCAGCCGCTCGTTATAAAGGAGACGGCGTGAGTGTGTGTGTATAACGATTCTTCAGCGTATCTAAACCACGTGACTGTCAACTGTCGGAACTGAACACAGAGAAGACGGAGCGACTATTTTCTGGGGACGGTTTTATCTCTCTAAACATGAATAGGTTTGTGTAGTGTATAGGCTTTTTACCTTTTATAAAATAACAAAAAGCACGTGTGGGCTTTTCTTACCCCTGTAAACTGAAAAGTAATTAAATTTCATGACTAGTTACGTTACTCTAAGCTTTGTTTGGTGTCATATTTTTTACGTTTTTACTCCCGACTGATTGGCCAATGTACTTTGTTTATTCCTTTGTTCAAGTTTGTTGAGAATTTGGTCAAAATAGTAAGAGTATTTATGTATAAAAAATGCCTTACTTATGGTAATTGTTTAGGTGTATTGCTGTTATATTTATTTCCTTTTCTTTGTGATAGTCTAATTAATTATACTAAATTATTTATTTATTAGCGTCTAAATTATTTATTTATTAGCGTGGATGTTGTTTTTAATCTGACTAATTAAGAGTAAATTTTTATTTATTTTTAAGTAAGTTTCTGTTTAGTTGTTGGACAGCGGTTAGTCTACGGAATTACAACGGTAAAATCAGGGGTTTGATTCCCCTAGATGGACACAGCAGATAGCCCGATGTGTCTTTGCGATAAGAAAACACAGACACACATTGTTTAGTTCAGAAGAAATAAGTGTTTGTAGTTGTCACGAGCGCATTTTTTACCTTGATTTTATTTTAAAATTTGTTTGTTTGTTTGTTGTAATGTTTGTAACAGTGTTGCTAATTTTGCTTTACTCCACGTAAATATTGTATAATCGAGTATTTGGAAATAAGCACAAAGCTACACAATGGGCTATCTGTGCTCTGTTCACCACGGGTTGTTGGCGGTGTGATACCGCAGACTTACCTCTGTGCCGTTTGGGGGCAAATATCGTATGACTCATGAGATATAATAATTTTCAATAAAACTTCGTTGTAGATTTTAAAGTGTATTATTGTTTTCCAAGAAGTTTATTACTAAAGAAGAGTCGGGTTGACGTGATACTGATATCCAATCTAAAATACAATAGCTAACAAGTCATTTAGAGGAAGATCAAATCTATCGTAGTTATTGAAAAATCGAAAATGGATTTAGTAATATACATTATTATGAAGAATTTTCAATGAGGCGGTTGTAAAATGCTCTATAATTGGACTTTAAACGGCTTTCGACAATAAGATACTGAAAACAGAATTTAAAATATACTTGTAAAGATATTGCTAGTATAATTTTGTGATACTTGAAATATATGTGTGTGTGTGCAGTAAGATAATAAACATTATATAATTCTCAATTAAAGGTGGTGACCTGAATTTTATCGACAGGTAGACAAAT
Source organism: Tachypleus tridentatus (assembly GCF_004210375.1). NCBI lineage: Eukaryota > Metazoa > Arthropoda > Merostomata > Xiphosura > Limulidae > Tachypleus > Tachypleus tridentatus. Next base: position 4,745,942 of record NC_134827.1, on the reverse strand, counting down.
ATACCTTCATATCTGGTGAAGTGGTTGGGTTGTCGGGTTTATTTAAATATTTCTACATATGTGTAATCATTTTGCATAATAACTATTGATGAAATGTGTTATTCATTTATACTCCCGTTGAATAACGTAATACAGGTCGCTAGATTAAAGGTTCAAGCAGTCATTTAAGGTTGTGAGAAATACACAGTCTCTCTGGAAAAATGGTTTCATTTCAAAATTTTCATTCAGAGATATACAAAGAATAGTTGTGCGTAGTTTTTTCCATTTGAACTGGTAGAAGGCAAAAGCATCGACTGCAAACTCTTGGAGTATCCTTGTGTGATGGAGTAGTGCGATTTGACCGTTATTCTTATAGCACTTCGATAACTCCAGAGTGTAGTGGACCTCCGCGGCTACGGGAGTTGCATAAGCAACTTCCAAATGAAGAAGAAAAGGAGTATAGTGGGTGTTGGTGGGGACAATAAGACAGGGTCAGAAATTGAAAAATAGAACATTTATGTGTAGTAGTACTGTCAACCTTTTATTGTAAATTATTCTGATACATAAAGGATGGTATTTAATCTTCTCTTTAATTGTTGTAAAAAATACAATCCCTCTAATATCATTCTGTTTTAGTAAGATACACCCAAGTGCCTTGTTTGAGAAGAGGTAAGGTAGAAATAAAGAACTCAAAACAAAGGTTAAAATTACATCCAGTTTGCTACTTAAAAAGGCATTATTATAATTCATTAAAACATTCATGCATTTCTACACTGTGCATCATGAAGAATGAAAATTCTTAGGTTTCATCTTAATTACAAATAATATAATTTATGCAAGATCTAGTTATATGCAGCTGTTGTAAAACTTTACATGAAATTTTTATTAGGTGATTTTCAATGCATTAAAACTAAGACTTTCTGTCCATAATATGTTTGTAATTAATAAAATATGAACTCTAGATAGTATGATTATAACTGCTTAATTTGTTTTCTTTTTTTTAGATTCAGTGCAAAGCTACACTAGTTTCATTTTGAAATTATAGACTGGAGGGAATACAGTTAGTCACATCACTAAGTGCCCACTCTTGTCATGCCAAATTGTAGGGTTTTACAGTCACTTTTGTAATCATATACAACCACAGAATGCTGGTTGTAATTTTGTGTATATATCTTTGTAGTAATGGGGTGCAAACCATGAAATCTGAACTTCAAACTCCTGTGTGCTAACCACTGGGGCACAGTTGGCCTGTCTACTTAAGCGGAATGAATAATACAAAATTCATATATTTATCAGACTTTCAATTCATTGTTGTAGATATTTTAAGTGATGATTTTAAATGTATGTGAGTTATAAGTGTACATATCTTGAAGATGACCTATGAAGGTTGAAATGTTCTCTGCTTTATTAGTAAAAGTGTTAGTACTCATACCAGCTGTTCTGAGATACATAGTACCAGGTTTGTTTCAGTGATTGGTAATCAACTGGAAGTGAAGAAGCACATGTCTGACAATGTTTAGGTTATGTCACCCACAGGTTGAACATAGTTACTTCTGATTTCAGGGTTGAATCTACAGTGGAAATTGTCAGTTAGGATTGTCTGTAAAACAGTTAGTTTGAATTTCTACATGACAGTCATTCAATGTGTCAACCATATCAAATCCAAGAGAAGTGGACAACACAAGTGTAATATAAGGAGGGAGTCACATTACCTCAAAATACACAAGTGGTGTCCATGGAGTACTACAAATGAATTATAGTGCATTGTTGTTGTGTAACACTGTGATGGAACTAACACATGAAACACACTGTTTTTGTCTAGAAAGCACCTGCAAGTGGTAGTGTAATCCTGATGTTATTTTGTAATTATGGACATTTATGTATTTATGATATAACTGAAATATTCATAGACACTAATCAAAGCGGAGGCAACTGAAATTATATATTTCAAAAATGGCTCGTTTGGGTTGAGAAAATATTTTACATAGAAGAGCGAACAACGTTTCGACCTTCTTCGGTCATCGTCAGGTTCACAAAAAAAGAGGTAACTGACCAGAAGCTGACCACATGTTTGAAAGGGGTTGTGTAACTGAGTGTCGGAATGTAGAGGGCGGTGTTAGATGTTTGAATGTATAATTTTATTTATTTTATTATATTAATATAGGTATAAAGGCGTTCCTTTATATTGGTTTATTTTGGGTTTAAGTTGTTGTATAAGTAAGGCTTCTTTAATTTTGCGTTTGTTTATGTTTGTTTCTTTATTTAGTATTTGAGTGTTTTCTATGGTAATGTTGTGTTTATTTGACTTGCAGTGTTCGAAAACGTGTGAAGGTGACTTTTTATGTTCTTTGAATCTGGTTTCAATTTTTCTACTTGTTTCTCCAATATAGAAGTCGTGGCAGTTATCATATTGTATTTTATAAATAATGTTGGTGTGGTGTTTGTCAGTGTAATTTTTACATAGTATAGACCTCAGTTTTGTGCCTGGTTTTTGAATACATTTGGTATTAAGTGGAATGTCATATTTTGTTACTAGTTTTTGCCAAATGTTGGTTATTTTTCTGCTGATGTTGGGAATATATGGTATGCAGCAGTATATGGTTTCATGATTTTTTGATTCGTGAGCTGTATTTACTTTTATTGGTTCATTTTGCTTTCTGTCTAGGTGTGTGTGAATAATGTTTTCTACCGTTTGTGGAGGAAACTTATTGATGTTGATGAAGTATTGTTTTATTTTGTTTAATTCGTTGTTAATTTTATCTGGTGAGCATAGTTTTATGGCTGTGTTTATTTGGTTTCTTAGTATGTTGAGTTTTTGTTTTGTTTCATGTGCTGAGTCCCAAGGAATGTATAGTCCAGTATGGGTGATTTTTCGGTGGATTTCTGTTTTGAATTGTGTGTCGGTTCTTGTGATTTTGAGGTTAAGAAATGATATTTGATTGCTTTCTTCCTGTTCACTTGTGAAGTTAATGTTGGGATGTATAGAGTTAATGTGATTGAAAAAATTAAGTATGTGTTCTGTAGATTTGAATCCCGCAACCGTGTCATCTACATATCTGTACCAGTATAGTGGTGGATGTAATGCTGTGTTAATTGCTTGTGTTTCAACTTGTGTCATAAAAATATTGGCTAGAACTGGTGATACTGGGTTGCTCATGCTTAGGCCATTTGTTTGTATATAGTTTTGGTTGTTGAACATGAAGTTTGTCTTCATTGTGGTGAATTCTATGAGGGTTGCTAATTGGTTACTGGGAATGTCTATAGTTAGGTTAGGGTCTCGGATATAGAGTTCTAAGGCTATCTTGCAGACTTCAGTGGTTGGAACTTCTGTAAAGATGGATATAACATCAAAACTGGCCATTAAGGCTTTATGATTAAGTTGATTTAGATTAGACTTGAAATTAAAAGAGTCTTTGATGAATGAGCTGGCTGATGTTACATATTTGGAGAATGCCCATGCTATGTATTTACCAAGATTGTAATTAAATGATTCATATGTGGACATTATTGGTTGTAATGGACAATCTGGTTTATGAGGTTTGGGGATGCCTTATATTTGCGGTGTGCGTGAGTCGGTTTTACGTAGGTAGGAATAAAGTGTTTGTGAAATTGTGTTCGCTTTTTTCATTTGTAGTAGTAATTTGTTCAGTTGCGTCTCGTGTGTCTTTGTTGGATTTGTGTGTATTGGTTTAAATTTGTTCGTGTCTGATAGGATGTTCTTAATTTTTGGGTGTATTCATTCGTGTTCATTATGACTATAGCGTGACCTTTGTCTGCTTTTAGAATTTTTATGTTTTGTCTTGTTTTACTTTTTTAATAGAATACACCCAAAAACTTATGTATTAGTAATTTCACTGTTAATTTTTTGTTAACTTAAGTGTTAGTAATTGTGATTGGTGAATATGCCATTAAGACTTAAAAGTTACATTATGAGCATAGGAGAGTATATTTATAAGCACTGAAATTTGACAAGTCTACATTTATTTAATCCAATTTCAAACTATAGTGGTAGTGGTACAAATGTATAATGTTATTTCAGAAATGCAATTTTTTTGTGGATATGGTGATGTGCTGAGAGAGGAAAAAACATTTTATTTCAATAAATCAAAATTTAACAGAAAAGAATCAAAGTGATGCTCATGTTACACAAAAAAAAATCAAAGCGGTTCATTATTACATTGTAGTGTAGTTCAAAAGCTGTATACTAAAATGATTAAAAAAATAGCAATATGAACTTTTCATATACAATCTGAAAATAAAGGGTGTTTATTTTTAATCAATGTTTTCTGGAGAAAAGGGAAAAATGGAAGATTACTGAACAAACAGCAACTACTGTTGAGGAATTTAACTGCTAAAAAGACGTAGTGGAATGCAAATAGGTCTTACTATGCTTTAGTTTTGAGAAGCAGATTTGGTTAAGTAGCTGTCAATGTCACAAGAATTTTATACATTTTATGAAGATTCGAAAAACTGATTATAATCTAGAACTGTCAAGTATTGACTGATAGGAGGCATGGATTAACACCAGATATTCATGATCATGATGAGTTTCTTCACCCCTAATTACATCCTTTGTCAATCTTGAATAAACCTTGACAAAATTCACGTACTCTTTCTGAAACCATATTGTCAGGACCCATCACATCTTCCTATGAAATTTAGACAAATACAATAGATCCAGTAAATCAAAGCCATAAATAATTTGCCATTCAGTTGAAAAACACTCTTTCATACATTGTACAAACATTCTAAACCACTGTTTTGCAATTATTATTCTGAGCCATTTCATCATCCATTTTTTCCTCCTGTAGATGCAAACTTCAGGAAGAAATACATCCTCAAGGTTTGCATGTATTGTTCTTGTTTCTGAATTTCTCAAACTGAAACTTTCAAGTCTGAAAAAGGTTCACTGAGTGTTTTCAAGATGTAAATAGATGCATGATTTGTTATTTAAAAAAAAAGAATGAATTGGCAGCAGTGACAGTTTCAATTCAATCAAGTTTGTATTTATGCCAGTCCTGCAAGCATCAGAATTGACAGCCACTAGTAATTTTGTTTTTAGTAATTTAAGAACTGTGGTCTCAGTATATTGTTACCATCAGCAACTGATTCCTGTTTTTCCCCACCCTTCTCCTCTGTTGTCTTAACGCTTTGTGTCAAGCTGATCAACTCTTGCTCATTTGAGACTTTTTGGAAAAAATTTTGATTTTATTTAGCAAAGTTTTTGTCATGTTGATCTCCATTCTGAGTAGTGTTTGATATAGCTTAGAATTGCATTTAATTGTGATTAGTCCAAGCATTAGGAACTACTTCTGGAATGAAGTTTTCATCAACTTTAAGAATCTCCTTTTATCAGCAAGATACTTGTGTATTTGTAGATACAGCAAAGGTACTAAAGCTATTAACCATCATCCCTAATGTTCAACTACTGACTAAAGGGAAGGTAGCCTGTAAGCATTACCATGTTACCAAACATCCATGCTAAGGAATTGACTGTTATTCTTACATTGCATCGAAAGCTTAAGGTGTTTGTGCAGGGTGATATTTGTGGTATCATGCCCAAATCTGCAAGATATACTTACATGTATGTATGTATTCTGTAACCACAGGAGAAGGTGTCACTACATTAATTTTTTCCATGTTTAAGTAAACATTATAATATTATATATCAGTAGTATTACATATCCTTAACTTACTGCAGAGGACAGCCTTTTGAACATTACTTTTATCATATATCCTTTCATCTTAAACATTTGTTTTATTTCAGTTTTACTCGTGCTTCATTTGGTTATTTACTGTAATGAGTTAATGTACTTCTGAGGAGACACAATTGAGGTGAGTGAAAGTCAGATGCTACTCCAGACAATGCAGGGAAATAGCATTAAGATGAGATGTGTGTTATCATGTAACAGATTAAAAATTGTGGTTAAAAGCCTAGAAAAGGAGGTACATACTTGAAGTTAATTTGTCAATATATCTAGTCTATAGAGTTAATGCTGGTGGTCTTAGTTTCAGATGAAGTTTTGAATATAACATCACTTTCCTTAAGTGTGGCCCAGCATAGCCAGGTGGTCAAGGCATTCGACTCATAATCTGAGAGTCGCGGGTTCGAATACCGGTCGCACTAAACATGCTCGCCCTTTTAGCTGTGGGGGCGTTACAGTGTTCGGTCAATCCCATTATTCGTTAGTAAAAGAGTAGCCTAAGAGTTGGCGGTGGGTAGTGATGACTAACTGCCTTCCCTCTAGTCTTACACTGCTAAATTAGGGACAGCTAACGCAGATAGCCCTCTTGTAGCTTTGCGCGAAATTTAAAACAAACCAATCCTTAAGTGTTTTGATTATTATTAGGTTATCTTAAATACTTTATAAGTGATAGTGAATGTTTGAATGTCGTTTAGAGCCTGCTAGTACTGTATCTGTAATATAGTATCAGGAGATTTTAAACATGCTCCTGATGTTTAAAATTTGGCAAGATTTTAAACACTTATCACTTTACGTAAGATATTTTAGTAGAGAGTACACCAAATCAAATTAAATCATGATTTAATGTTCTTAGCAGTATATGCATTAGTTAAATAACGCCACCCTGTGCTTGTTCAAGACAATATTAAATCTCGAGAAAAGTGAAAAAACAAAATACAGTTTTATAGAAATAACACTTTCATACTTTCTCTTTATCATTGCCCCCATAATACGGTTTATAATGGTGTCAGCATCACATTAGTCTATTTGTAGAAATTAAAATTTCTTGATTTCTGCGGTTTCTTGTGAAAACTAAATGATAGAACACAGTTGTAATGTGGTGTCATAATAAATAATGAAAATACATTCTCTCTCTTAATTTTTTTTAACATGCAGTCCTTACTGGCCGATAAGCATATTGTAGTAGTTTTTTTTTATGTATGTGTAATAAAAGTTTGTTTCAACATTTGAAAATGACTGTCTGGAAAGTGAAAATACATTTATCATTCAGTAGACCCTTCCAATCGTTGAATTTTAAATAGCGGTTCATAAATGTGTTAAATTTATGTGTACAGGCATGCTCTAATAGCAAAATAGATGAAGGCTAGAGAATTGTGCATAAATAAGTATAGAGTGTTATGGAAAACTTTCGTTTATGTATGTATATTGCAATAGCTTTAACCATAGACGTTGAGCATAAATTTCGCTTCGTAGCTATGAGGGTGCGAAAACCCGTTTTCATTTGTATGCAAATGAAGAGGAAACTTTATTATAAACGGCTGGTGTGAGTTGGCAGACCGCTTCAGCTTAGGTAGCTGGAGTGAATCATGAATTAGCATTGGAGATCAGGCGGTGACACCCCCATTGCGGAGTGCTCTTGTTGGATGTGATTTCGCCGGAAGAGCTGAAGTTGCCTTCTCATATTGTGGAGTTCGATCGACAGTGTTGATGACGTCACCTGATCTCTTTGCTATTCCTCTTTCGGGTGCTGACTCACTGGGACATCCACGTTGCTGATTTACAGAAACGGAGACACTCTTATTCATCCATTTATCCTAAGCCTCCTTTCGCTGTCTTGTCTATTTATTTTGATTTTTTTTTATCATGAAATCATCAACCTTTTATTTTTATCAGTTGTTTTGTCATTTCTAACTCCCTTTTTTTCTGTTATGATGTTTTTTCTCACATTTTCAAGCTATCACTTTTATTGTTTCCTTTCGTGGAATTATTTTGGCTAGAATTGTATTTCGTTTTAATGCTTTATTTGTCATCGTTTCTTTTCGGTTGTATTGTGTTTAGTTATTTTCTACGCTTTCTTCTCAAAAGATAGTGCAATGTTTTAATTCGCCATTTGATTCCATTTATAAATGAACTAAATTAATAAGTCATACCAGAATTTGGAAGACAGTTTTCAATGAAACAACTTACAGATAACACGCAATATTTTGACATCGTTAATCTAAGGTGTAACCAATAAAACAATTCATACATCAGATAAAGGAACTGTTAAGCATATGTGCTCTTAGGCTATTTCCTCTTTTCCCAGTATAAGAATATGTTAAATAGAGTTATTTGTATTATTATTATAAATAAGGATGTAAAATTTTGTTAATCTTTGCTAGAACAATAATGCACTTTTCTTGTTTTACATGTATATTGGCCCGGCATGGCCAGGTGATTAAGGCACTTGACTCGTAATCTGAGGGTCGCGGGCTTGAATCCCCATCACACCAAACATGCTCGCCCTTTCAGCCCTGGGGGCGTTATAAAGTGACGATCAATCCCACTATTCGTTAGTAAAAGAGTAGCCCAAGAGTTAGCGGTGGGTAGTGATGACTAGCTGCCTTCCCTCTAGTCTTACACTGCTAAATTAGGGACAGCTAACGCAGATAGCCCTCTTGTAGCTTTGCGCGAAATTCAAAACAAACAAATTTTATATATGTATTTTTAGTATAGAATAAGTTGACAGTTTTTAGTATCCAAAGAGGTGTTCAGAGAGCTTTACATTTGGCTAGTCATTTGATTTAATAGTGTATAATCTGTATATTGGACAAAACAACGCCAAAACTGAATATCATAAAGTTTATTTATAGATTCGCAGCTATGTTGCTAAGCGATCAGTGTCACGCACGTGTGTATAAGGCGCAAAAAAGTTTATTTCCTTAATCTTGATCATGATAACAAAGAATCAGGCTCCAGAGATAGTGATTGAAATTGTCTATATAGAAATAGCGATTAACTAAGATGAAAACTTTGTAATTATGTCAATATATAACAACGCATATCCATTTGTTCTCAAAATTTATGTCATATAAAAATTAACTAATACAGAAAGTGGTGACATTCACAGAATTAATAACGTTTATGACATAACATTATAGAAGTGAGCGAAAACAGAATAGTTTGAATATAACCTAAACTAATATTCAGTAAGAACGTATGTGATTTTAAGTACACAGAGACTAGACCGTGCTTTATTATATCCCGTGTGTGTGTTGCTTGTGGAAAACACAAACTCAAAACGCTGAAATAATTGGCCTTCCCATTAATCAATCAGTAAGTTGAACAACCTACTCTTGTTTAACTCGTGTTTTTATAGTTTCAAATCGTTTTCTAAGCCTTAAAGAAAATTCAGACGTTAAGCCACACGCTCCTCAAATGACATTAACGTTCCCCCTATCAAACCAGCAATACAAATATCTGAATTAAAAACCATTACAGTATAGAACAATAGCTTCTGGCTTGCAGAAATCAAGGTTGACATCCCGAGTAAAGACTGTCTTCGATACCTTCCAGAATGCAAGATTAAGCCAGGTACTGAACGTGGGTGCAAACCTCCTTTTTAAGGAACCACGGTCCTACTCATAGTCGATCGTCAAGGTCACAGGAAAATTAAATACAATAATCACGTGCTCAGCTGAAAGGGTTCCGATTTCATGGTTGCTCAGTACACACCTGCTATAACATGGAAGTTTGGATCCGTCTTTGTTACAGCTTTAAAATGAATGTGGCCCAAAGGGGAACTGACAGTTCTCTCCAGGCTATTCATATTGCCGAAAGTCAACAAAATAGAAAAGAAATACGGCAAAGATGTTCGAAAACCAGAACATATCTCATTTCTTCCTATTTTAGTTGTATGTGTTGTTCTGGCATTGAAATACTGATGTGATATTAGATAGTGTAAAGTTTTGTGTTCTTGTTTCTACAGACGTCTTAGGTATAAAATACATTTGATTTGCTATGCAAAAGTATATGAAGTCATTATTTGTACGTAATTATGCTGCATCAGTACTAAAGAAATTAGAATTTAAACTGTTGTATATTATTTAGATCATCAGTTATTCCAAGTCTCATGTAATTATTCTCATGATACCGATTTCTGAAATACAAGGAACCGTTTATACAGTTTAAATTCTTGATTTCTTTTCCACACGTGACTAATAGATGTTATAATATATATCATCCAGAATGGCACAGTCTTTTCCTGATTACGCGAAACTGAAGGTTTGTTCAAATGAAATAAAATCTGCACTAGTACAAGCAAAAACTGTAGCTACTTCATGGTTTGGGTCAAAGAAGGGTCTGAATTATCATTAATATTCATAATTAAATGAAGGAATAAGTTTTAAGTTACTTGATATTCTTACTGAGTTTTCGATAAAACAAAATTTTTACTTATTGAGAAACCTGATTCGCGGAATAATTTGTTTGAACCATGGGTGCCTAAATCAAAGAAATAGGGGCACTTGTCTACAGCTGATTACTCACTTTTGTTTTTCGTATTAAACATATACATAATTATAAACAACATTTTTGATCGACAAAACGGTTTAGCTTCTGATTAGATATTTTCAGCTGTGAGGTAACACCAGTACTCTTGACTTGACAAGTAATTGGAACTGGTGGTTTATTTCAGTTCTTTGTGACTTAACACAAAAAAACGATGTGTCCTGTTCTTTAAAAGGAAGTTCCCGAGCGTATTTTGCCCCTCTCACTTTCCAACAAAATAGACACTCTTGGTTTAAATCCTTACCAAGATATATTTGTAAGTACTGACACATGGTGGGAACTAGAATAATCTATTTCTGTAAGGTATACCATTTATTTATCGTAAAGAGTATATTGTAAAACCACATGCGGGTAAACTTATATACCTCCTGTATTCATTTTCAGCATTTCTGCTTTATATTAACTAGCTAGGGTACCCGTACTCTGGACGAAAATTATGTAAATTCATGATTGATAAAAGGTTATCTTTGGACATGAAAAGTTGTTTCCTTTATATATAATTAAAAAAACAAACCCAAAACAGCAAAATACAAAATATGGAACCGTAAATTTGCATGAATCTCCTCATGGACCTAACAAACCTTCATGATAAATTTGGTGAAGGTTCATCAACGGAGGAGGAGAAGTGTTAAGAACAGGGGCGTATATTTTTACACCCTATGGGGGGATGATTTTTGCAACCACTTATGTGGACTGTTCAATTTGCAAATTAGTAATCTCTGATTACGTGAACCTGAAAGCTGTAAACATGCAGTCACAGAGTAATCTTATGGCCACGATACTTCAAGGTTTCCATGTAGGTTTGTATAAGTGAGGTGTTGTGAACTGTTTTCAAAATGTTAATAGAATAAAGACAAATGTGTCACAAATTAACTGCTTCATGAATTTATTCCTGCACACTGCACAGTATAAAAGATGGCCATTATACTTGACAAGGTTACGAATAACTTTCATTGCATGAATTACATTTTCAAATTACCCTTGATAAATTTATATCTACTGAAAAACTGTTCATGTTGTTTGATAAAATTAATTAAAATGTCTTTGCGAACTCTTGAAAATTACACATCAATACAATGTAGCACATAATTATCCATACTTTTCATTGAAGTAAGATTCATTTAGTCCTCTAGTCTACATGTTCCCAAACGTAGATCTCCTTTGTGATGATCTATTTATGAATTATTTCATAAGCTCTTCTATATTTATATTGTCGACCTCATCTTTGTGAGTGTGACAAACTGCCACATGGTTGAGGCGGCACTGAGACATAGTTGACCTTAACCACGTCTTCAACCGTCTTAATGCAGAAAAGCTGCGTTCACTTTCGCAGCTGGATACTGGACATACAAGCAAAATTTTCATGGGAAGAAACACTTCACTAAACATCTGCTGGCTTGTTTTATGCATTTTACAGTAAGCATCCTTTGCACCTTTCAAAGATACTGCTTTTGTTGTTTCTTTGAACATGGGCAACTGAAACTCGAGCCATTGTGTAGAGATTTCTGGATAGAAGTTTATAACCGAGTTGTCAATCTTGCCAGATGTGATCATGTTCTCAAGTGCCAGATACTGCTTCAAGTCATTGTTGTCTGCATTGAATCTAGTGGTCAGATGTTCTATGACTGTATCCACAAATTCAAAATATTGGCTTCTGTAGTAATCTCTAGCTATTGCAGAATGGTGTGCTGATCCATCGCCTGTGATCCTTCTGGGTGGTCTGCGAATGCGTGGTAGTTCAATAGGCACCAGATCTAGGGAAGTTACCTTTTTCTCAGCTTCATCAAATATCTTGTTGTAATTTTCCTCTGTTCGCAATACCCACAATTGCTCAACTCTCATTGCAGATGCTTCAATCATGCTAGATACTGTCGCTGATTTTGCTTGGAATGCACGGTTTAGTTCCTCTAATGGAGCTGATGGATGCTGAGCCATCAATAATCCTAAAACTGTCTTTTCTTTGTCAAATCTGTCCAGCAGACCTCGTGATTTCACTGCTACATCTGATTTTTCATTTGCTAATTCAAACAAAGAATCAACAATGTCACTGTAGTGATCATTAGCACATGTAATTGCAGATAGGCGGCACAACCAGCGTGTTGGACACAGTGGGCGGATGTATTTAACTGGACCATTGTGGCTGTCTGACTATGCAATATTTTCAAAGATTGTCTTGTATTTGCCTGACCTCTGAAGCAAGACATCAAGTTCATGTACCCACTGGATAGAATCTCGAACACATTCACAAGCTTCAACTGTATGTTGCATTATTAAATTAGCCTTGTGTGCTCCGCAGTGAAAAAACAAAGCTCATGGTTGCTTCTTTTTTATTTTTGCCTGGCACCCACTGTACGCACCACTCATGTTAGCGGCTCCATCATAAGTTTGTGCTCTTAATCCTGACAGTAGTAAATTGAGTCTAATCAGTACATCAAGTATAGTCGAGGATTTGTTTCACCAGTTGTTTTGGAAACACTGTGCAAACGAAGAAATGTCTCATGGACGTCAAGGTTCTCATCTACGTATCGTACACATATTGCTTCCTGTTCGGCACCTGTAACATCTTGAGTGCCATCAACCATTAATGCAAAGATTTTACTTTGCTGCACTTCGTGTGCTATGTTCCTCAGTATTTGATGGCTGAACATCTCCATTATTTCATTCTGAGCCTGGGGTGATGGGAATGTGGTTTTCTTTGACAAGTAGGCCGTCAACTCAGGATCTTTCTCTTCCAGGAGCTTCATTAACAGCAGGAAGTTCCCTCCGTATCAGTATGTCCACGTAATGCTAAATCTTAACGCAGTAAGAAACGTAAACTTCTGAATATTTTGGCTAGACTTATTTTGCATTCTTCCTGCTGCTTCTTTTTTCCATCATGTAGCTGAAGTTGCATCAAGTGAACCTTCTAGAGATATAGCGAATCTGTGCTGAGAGGAGGATTGGTGTTCGTTGAATTTCTGTTTTGCATTTTCCAGTTGCAAAAACCGGTGGCCTCTCCAATATCCCTGAAAAAAGGCCTCTATTTTCTGCCTTGGCACAATGAAAGCATATGACTTTTTGAGTCTGATTGTCGAAGTGCAGCCATGGGAACTCATCAAACCACTTGTCCCGGAAGTTGATATTTTGAGATTTTGCTTTCTGTCGTGGTATTAGTTGTGCGTCTGGATGATATGGCTTTCCATACTGTATCTGTGGAGTGTCAGATTTTTCATTACTGCACAAACTTGTTTCACAACTATTTGGTGGTTCATGATGTGCAATAGTTGCACAAACATTTTCAGACTCGTCCTCTGATGAACATGGTATTTCCTCTGTATGGCAAGTTTCTATTCCTTTGCTTGAGGTTGTTGAATTATCTGCATCTGCATTGTCACTTGTAGTACTAGTAACTGGCTTGCAGAACTGTCTAATATCGGAAAGTTACAGACGCTTGCTTGTCATAATTGGAATCTGTTTCCCAGATGACTCAACAGGCTAAAATACAGTCTTTATTCAAAAATTCTAACGTACAACGAACGAAGATAGAACAAAATGGAAGTAGGACTGAACTGTACAATGTATTTAAGTCGAACGCGCGAACTTCACAGTGACTATCGAGCCGACTGACCGCCTGGGCATCGCTGGGACAATAATGTGTGCTAGTTACAACACAAGTAATTGCAAGTTTCTCGAAAAATACTTAAACAATCACAAATATATTGTATTCCTGTTAAGGCTAATCAAAAGGCAAACACGTTGTGATATAATGTCTATAAGCACATCTATTAAATAAAAACACCTAAACAAAAACTAGCAATACAATTCGAGTAGAGGCTTCAGGCCATTGAAATCGCTCCTTTTGTGTTCTAATTATACAAGAAAATACAGTATTTTTACTATCTATGATAAGAGAATATATTGTTCTTTTACCATAAAGCACCAGCACTTTATTAGAGGGCGGTGATAATCTGAAATTTCATGGATTAACGAGGGTCACAAACACAGGTCTAATGAGCCCTGTTGTAAAATCGAGGTTCAGACTAAAGGAAGCGGAGGGGGTGATGTAGGGCGCGTCTGGATCCGAGCGGCCCAAACCTGTCGTTAACTGTACACTAAACGTACACTATGGTCAGTGGATTCGCCAGCTAAGGAGAGTAGGCGTTCGACAATAAAACCGGCTAGACATGCATAAGAACAAATGGCGTGGGAAAACCGCACAATATACACATAAGATTGATGCAGCTACAAATGGCCTGCCAGATCTAGATCACAGTTTATGCTTTGGAGTAATATTTTCGAATTTCATGCTCTGTTCAATCTGTTGTGATGAAAATTTTACTTAATCTTACACTACGTACAAGACGTAAGTAGATTCTGTGATAGTGCTTGCAAGCCTTGCATGTATACTTAGGCCTACTGACTGATACTTACGAACTATCGCTTAGATCGAAAAGCTTAGAAGCACGCATATATTAAAGATGTACATTTCGGCTACTGAAAAAGCCTACATCTAGGCCAAATTATGTAATTCGATTGGTATGAACACGAAAATCACAAGAACAAACACAATTTTAAGGCCTGTGATGCAACAAAACAATTCAACAGACCAAACTGTGGGGGGGGATGGTTGTATGCACCATACCCTCACCTAAAATGAAGGGGGTGTATCCCCCAGGATCTACCCCTTGGAACTTAAGAAAACCCCACAAAAACAATCATAAAAACTGAAAAATTGTGTGTATTTCCACGTGGACCTAATGAACCTCCATACCAATAGTGGTGAAGATCCATCCACATCATGCGAAGTATTTACATAGACATACAACAGACAGTACTATTACATTTATATAGATTGCGCCAATGTATTAGATCCGCGTGTGACATATTCATGACGTCAAATCTGCATACTGAAAAAGGAGAAAAATGAAGTTCACCGTGACGGGAGACGGGAAAATAGTTACCGCTTTTGCAAGTCTGCAGGCACACAGGATAACAATTTCGAGAAGTTGGAGTTGCACATCGCGTAATAAAAAAGATTTTTCAGTACCACGTAAGCAAGATTTTCATTATAGTATGATGTATTGCTTCGTTAGTTTGTTTCACACATGGAAAGTATCGACTTTGATGGGAAATTTATAGTGACCTCAAAGGGTAGTTGATTTTAGGAGGAAATATAAGGAAATGAAAATATATGTAAAACGGTATAAGAAAAGTGTTCAGGTAAAGTCGAAATAAAAACGTACAAACAGACGTATATAATAAATTATTTTGACTCTTCACTTACGACAGCAGAAGATAGGACGCTGAATCGTGAAACAACACACACACACACACGGTAGGAATAATAATAATAAAAGTAATTTTTGTTTTCAATGAGTTGATATCGTTCCAGGAGATTCGTGGTATTGAAGAGCAAAATTTGTTATATTGTATCTGAACATTTCCATTAGGACTCTTTCGCTTTTAGTTTTTTGTTTTTTTTTAATTAGACAGGTGGAACCTTATTCAACCCATTTGCCTAACTAGTAGAGTGTGTTCTACATCTCACTTAATGATTCAGGAGCATTAGTAGTATTTCATGTTAGCGATAAATTTTCACCCTTGCCCATGGATGGGGGAGTATTGCATTTGGATCTGTATGTATGTCTGCTTGTGTATCTCGAAAAATGTTAAATGGGTTATCCACGTAGGACGATCCCCCCAAATATATAACCTCTCTGAGTGCTCATGTTCACACGTGGATAAGACTTTACGTTTTTGTTTTATTCCTTCAATAATAAAAAAATACGTTTCATGAGGTATTTGAAAGTCAAAGGAAGTTTATTTTTGAATTTCGCGCGAAGCTGCTTGAGGATTATGTGGGCGAGTGGAAGGAATTTATATTCGGTACCTGCTGCACCTTACGAATTGAGTACCCTAAACATCAAGCTGTGCCAATCTCGTATTAAAGAGATAATGAACATTTAAAGAACATGAACCAAAAGTTTAGAAAATATTGTTTGTTTCATTATTTAGGGAAGGGGGTGATATAATTATTTCCTGTTAAACTAAATGAGTCTTTTAATAAATATACGGTTGAAAGTTCTCCAGGCGTGTAAATGATGGGTTTGTTTTGAATTTCGCACAAAGCTACACGAGGGTTATCTAAAAGGGCGCGCATGTTTGGTGCGACGGGGATTCGAACCCGCGCCCATTACATTACGACTCGAGTGCCTTAACTACTTGGCCATGCTAGGCAGCGTAGAAAGGAACGAAACAGATTATATGTTCGTTCGAAAATTTTGTTTAATAGATTTAATGAAATGCATCCAAACTCATTTTCACAAGACGCGTTCTGAAAGATGCTGATCTAGCTATAGCATATTACGTATGTGAACAAATCATTTGTATATCCTTTAAAACTTTGTAAGAAATTAGGTATTTATTACCAAAATAGGAAAAGAAGAAAAATAATTTCATACGTTCATAATTAGCATGTGCTGTAAACAGCTTTTTAAATCACAGTGGTAGATGAAGTACCAAATAAGATACTGCGACATACTGTTGAAACTATTACAATACACATTTTGTAAATTCTGCCATACAGCTTAATTAATTACATGAATTACTAATAAACATGTTGATCATGAAACACAACGATAAATCAGATCTGTGTATACATGTGTGTGTATGAAGTAGCATCGCTATGTTTTTACTCTCGGGGAAGGGGTGAGAAAATGTTAAGAGGCAATAAATCGAAGAACTAAAATTGTTTTAAGTAAAATGGCCATTGGAACAAATGAAACGTGTTTATAGAATTTTAATTTTTTTGTTAAATAATACTAAAGTTTTATTGTGTATACGTACACGTGCGCGCGCGTGTGTATGGAGGGGGGGTGAATAGTATTGGTTGGTTTTGAATTTCGCGCAAAGCTACTCAAGGGCTATCTGCGCTTTAATCAGTTTTAAAAAAATCAAAACTTCCCCCCTCTCTCATAAACACAAATGCACGTTTTCACTTTTAAGTGTATTATGTTCCACTGGTCAATTGACGTAACGTCATGCTACGATTACAGTCGAGACACACGAAATTATCGTTATATATATTTCAAGTTTATAATTATTACGCGATGCAACTTGTACCTATAAATATAATAATAACAACTTTTTTGCTGGTTTACTTTCAACAAAAAGGTGGTGCCACCATTTTAGGAATTAAATTAAAACGCGAATAGGCTGTAGTATTTACAGTTTATTACACACATTAGCTGGTTTGTAGAAAGTACTGCTGTTTTTTGAATTTCGCGCAAACCTATTCAAGGACTATCTGCGCTAATCGTCCCTAATTTAGCAGTGTAAGACTAGAGGGAAGGCAGCTAGTCATCACCACCCACCGTCAACTCTTGGGCTACTCTTTTACCAACGAAAAGTGGGATTGACCGTCACATTATAACGCCCCCACGGCTGGGAGGGCGAGCATGTTTAGCGCTACTCGGATGCGAACCCGGTATATGATTAGCTTTTACTGAATGTGTATTCGTTGGCATAGCGAAGAAACTTATAGACTATAAATTTTCCATATACATACTTGAAATTCAACTTAGAATATATCTGAACTCAATTACTTTTCAGAATAAATAGAAACCATCTTATATCGTCACGAATTCTGGTAATTTTTGTTGTTGCATAAAACAGTTTATTTCTTCTCGTGATGATGACTTGAAATTGGTATTGTTGGCCAACTTATCTTTGTATTACCATAATCAGTATAATCTGAAACATGTATTAACAAACGATTTTATTGGTATTCACTTTCTATAAAGGCCCGGCATGGCGAGGTGAGTTAAGGCGTGCGACTCGTAATCTGAGAGTCGCAGGTTCGCATCCCCGTCGCACCAAACATGCTCTCCTGTTCATCCGTGGGGGCGTTATAATGTGACGATCAATCCCATTATTCGTTGGTAAAAAAGTAGCGCAAGAGTTGGCGGTAGGTGGTGATGACTAGCTGCCTTCCCTCTAGTCTTACACTGCTAAATTAGGGACGATTAGCGCAGATAGTCCTTGAGTAGGTTTGCGCGAAATTCAAAAAACAGCAGCACTTTCTACAAACCAGCTAATGTGTGTAATAAACTGTAAATACTACAGCATATTCGCGTTTTAATTTAATTCCTAAAATGGTGGCACCACCTTTTTGTTGAAAGTAAACCAGCAAAAAAGTTGTTATTATTATATTTATAGGTACAAGTTGCATCGCGTAATAATTATAAACTTGAAATATATATAAAGATAATTTCGTGTGTCTCGACTGTAATCGTAGCATGACGTTACGTCAATTGACCAGTGGAACATAATACACTTAAAAGTGAAAACGTGCATTTGTGTTTATGAGAGAGGGGGGAAGTTTTGATTTTTTGAAACTGATTAATATTAGATATTGTTTTAATATTAGGCAGCGGCTTTCATTTGTAATTCAAAAATGATAACAGCAGTCTTTAGAGTGAATTTTTTAAATGTCTTACAAAAAGCCTTTTTTAATTCTTTCTTGTCACAAGGGTTTCTTGTTTGTTAATTATTCACCGGTACAAATGCCATTATAAATAAATTTCTCCATCATATTATTATTCAAATTTCACAGTGACCGAAACATAGGAATTTATTATAACATGTTTCATCTGTATTCGCGTAATCGCGAAATAGCACGGTGGTAACGAAGTGATTTGTCTTAAGTATTTGTGTTAGCGCTTGTAAAATTATATGCTTATATGGATATAAGTATCCTTATCTGTTAGTAAAGGTTCTGTGCGACTGTAAACAGTAGCTCGTGTGTTGAAAGTTCGTGCAGGTTCTGTTAGGATCATAAATAATGAAAACACATGCATATATACATACATGCTTGCACGGGGAACATCTATGCATACTTATTGGCCCCGTGTTGCTGAAATCGGGAGGGGATTACTTATTATGATAAAGTAGCCTCATGAGTCTTCCCTTAATGAGAAGGACCCCGTGTATTTCACGGTAGGAAGTGCTCATTAGTGGAAGAGTCTGAGACTGAGACTGACGGCGTATAGTACATACTTATGTATGTTTAATATATGTGTGAATATATATTGTAGTGGCTCGATGCTTTTGTGTATTACGTTTGCGCGTGATTACTACTCGAATAAGAGCAACATATATTAGATGGGTCTTGGACATTTATTATCTAGTTGCTAGCAAGTGACGTCATTTTCAAATACATTAAAGCTTGATAGTTTAGCAGTATTGCATGAAGCACATTAGCATTGATCAGGGTCCGGTAATATGTTGCAGAATTTAATGTATTTATAAATTATCTGAAGTGTTCCTTGAAGGGAGAGGAACGGATTGTTGATGACGAAAATGTTTTACATGCACTAAGGGGTGGTTTTGTACTATACTTAAGACATTCCTCTCTCTTACTCTCTTTTTTAATAGATGTTTCTATATAATTTTGATATTTTTACAATTTGCTTGTGAGAGAATTATTAAGCCTGAAATAGAAACACATGCAATTTTATACATGTCAGGTATTAACATTACATATAATAGGTTTAGAGGTAAATTATTACACTTATCAATATAGGCTTAAGAAATATATTATATTAAAGAAACTTTTACGATATATTTGTTAGATACGTGTAGGTTTTGATATAACTTCCCTCGTGTATACATAACGTATTTCTCTGCAGTATTAAGGTTTTCGTCGTCATTGTAATAAACTTTTGAAAGTTAAATACACCCTTGTGCAAATTAATTGAAACAAGACGGAAAATTACGATTTTTTCAATTTTTTGCGTTTTATTTCTGATAATCCAAAAATTACTCACAAATTAATACATGATATGACCGCCTTTATTTTTCAGAAGATCATTAGTTCGCTTTGGCATTGAGTCCACGAATTGACTGCAATCTTTACTAATTTTTGGATCGCAGTACCACACTTCAATTATGGCTTCAATTAGCTTATCTTTCGTAGTACAGTCTTTTCCCCGAAGTCTTTCTTTACAAATCGCCCAAAGATTTTCAATGGGATTTAAGTCCAGAGAGTTTCCAGGTCAGTCCAGCACCTTTATTCGCGTTGTAGTCATAAAATTCTTCACAAGTTTCGATGTGTGGCACGGAGCCAGATCTTGCTGAAAAATGCCAGATCCATCTGGAAATCTCTTTTCCAATTCTGGAACGACTCTTCTCTGCAAAACTTCGATGTACTGTGGTCCTTGCATCATACCTTCTACGATATGTAAGCCTCCGACGCCACAGTAGCTGAAAAAGCCCCGAAACATCTTCTTCAAGGGATGTTTCACGAACTGATTGATGTGAGATTTTCGAAGTTTCTCACATGGAGATCTGCGAACATGCAGACTTCTTTGATCCTGTACAAAGAATTG
The DNA here is from genome assembly GCF_004210375.1 of Tachypleus tridentatus. Classification (NCBI taxonomy): domain Eukaryota; kingdom Metazoa; phylum Arthropoda; class Merostomata; order Xiphosura; family Limulidae; genus Tachypleus; species Tachypleus tridentatus. Next base: position 4,725,343 of record NC_134827.1, on the reverse strand, counting down.
AGTCTCGTCACTGAATAACACCTTCCTCCATTGTTCTTGCGTCCAGTTCTTGTAGTTAAGACCCCATTGATACCGTTGTTTCTTCATTGAGTTGGTAAGAAGTTGTTTTTTGATTGGTCTCCTTGCCCTTCAAACGCAATTTCAAATGACATAATATTCCTCAAAATTTCGTCATATATCCCAAAAATAGACCGACCGTACTGCAAAACACAGCTAATGACGCCGTCTGTGTGATAAAATGACTATTTAAAGAAATCAGTGGGTCCAGCAAGCCTACACCGGCCGCCATGCTGAAAATATTGTAAAATGACCATTTGTTTCAATTAATTTGCATAAAGGTGTAGAATAAATATAGTATGCTTTGTAAGTTTTCAACAACAGTAAACTGAAATACATCAATGAGGAAAATATAAATTAACATAATTTAACTAGAAAAAGTTTCTCGAACTCGAAGTTTTTCTGTGTATGTGAAACATTTTGGAATTAACTACATGGCCCTACAGTTTTTAGTGTGTTGAAAAAAAGTTAACTAAATATTCTGTGTCAGATCAAACATATTTTAAGATGTATATCTGAACGGCTGGTATGGATAATAACACTTTTATTGATAAGCAGTTAGCAACGTTAATATCCATACCAGTCGTTCTGAGATGCATTTTTATTTCAAGTGGGTTTCTCGTCATCAAGGACATTTTAGGATGATTCAACATATCTTGAACGTTAAAGTTGCTTTTAAAACAGTTATACCTTAGTGTGAAAGGTAAGTAAGTGATAAAGAGCCATTATACAAGGTGTTTGGAAAGTCACTGTGCAGTTTTGTAATCATATTTTATTCAGTCTATTTCAAGCCAGCAACTGATAGCAGTGTTTAGAAACAAAATAAGAAGGATCCAAGTCTGTATTGATGCCAACGGGGTTCACTTTCAGCATTGTTTATATTTGTCGTTCATATTTACCTCCTGTATTCTATATTGAAACATGTCTTAATAAATATATAAGTGCACAGTGACTTTCCGAACACCCTGTATAAAAACTGTCCAAAAACTTATTTTAAAATGTTTGAAAAACAACTGATATTGATCAATAATACAGAAAATAACTTTATTTCTATGCCACTATGTTAAACGTGTATCAGAATGGTTTTGATGATACATTGATTTCAGAGAGATACCAGGGAATTTCTTTATTAACCACACCTCTGTTTCACATAATTAGTAAATGTTAAATGGATGATTAAACCATAGGAAATAATGACTAGACTACATGTATAGAGTTACCTAAAATCAGCAAAATTCAGACCTCACAAAATTACTATTCAAAACAAGTAATATTACGGATACGAAAATAAAAATATGGCGTTCCCACCAAAGTGGGTGGAGTCTCGGGTCTGTTAGCGGTTTAAAGAAACGCGTATCAGTGATATATCTTCATATTGCTAAATACTATGTAGGCTTTTCTTCACTTTAGTTTCTTTTTACTTTTATTAATCACAAGATCTCATGGCGCTGGAAACAAGTTTTAATTTCTTATTTTATTCATTTTCTGACTCTAATCTTCGAAAATATTTTAAAATAGGTTAAGTACAATGTTAAAACTTTCAGTTGAATATACAAAAACATGAATACTTTTGTTAAGTGCCTTTAAATCTTTTTAAAATATTGCTGCCAGTGTACAGATGTTGATTTCTGTACTAGGTGGCTCAGCTTAAGAGATTATAATTTTAAAATGTTGGGGTCAATCCCGCCATGAGCATACCACATGTAGCCCATTGTGTAGTTGTGATTATCACCAAAAAAATAAACTTTCTGAAATTAATTGGCCTAAATGTATAGCTTTAATTATTTTATTTGTCATTTAAAATAGGTTAAGTACAATGTTAAAACTTTCAGTTGAATATACAAAAACATGAATACTTTTGTTAAGTGACTTTAAATCTTTTTAAAATATTGCTGCCAGTGTACAGATGTTGATTTCTGTACTAGGTGGCTCAGCTTAAGAGATTATAATTTTAAAATGTTGGGGTCAATCCCGCCATGAGCATACCACATGTAGCCCATTGTGTAGTTGTGATTATCACCAAAAAAATAAACTTTCTGAAATTAATTGGCCTAAATGTATAGCTTTAATTATTTTATTTGTCATTTAAAATAGGTTAAGTACAATGTTAAAACTTTCAGTTGAATATACAAAAACATGAATACTTTTGTTAAGTGACTTTAAATCTTTTTAAAATATTGCTGCCAGTGTACAGATGTTGATTTCTGTACTAGGTGGCTCAGCTTAAGAGATTATAATTTTAAAATGTTGGGGTCAATCCCGCCATGAGCATACCACATGTAGCCCATTGTGTAGTTGTGATTATCACCAAAAAAATAAACTTTCTGAAATTAATTGGCCTAAATGTATAGCTTTAATTATTTTATTTGTCATTTTTGTATTGTTATTGGTTTCATTATTATTATTTCAGTTTTAACGTTTCATATTAACTATAGTTGTGAGAGCTTTTTCTTTCTTGCACCCACAGGACAAAGACCAAATAAACCCCGGCGTTTGGTTTGAATCAATGACAGTCAATACGATTTAGTGGCATACAGTGAACTTTATTGGCTATGTACTGATGTGATATGGAAGTTCTCAACGGAAAACATGTTTCAACTGTTGATGCCATAACGATGCGTCTCCCCTCTAACGGTGAACCCTCACTGACCAATGGAATGTTTGAAGCTTTGAAGTTGAAAGCAGAACCTCAGGTAGAAATATTATGAAAGCGATATAATGAAACACTTAGTTACTTATAACGTATCATAAGAAATAAGCTAGAAATGTTTATATATGTATATATAGGTTCGCTACCAATTTAATAATGACGGAAGATGTACCTTTTCTTTTCTCAACAAATTTAAAATACATTATATATATCTAATGCTGTCAACTGAAAGCATAGTACACACCAATTTGGTGCCATCGTTGGAAATGGCGTAAACATTTGCTATTCATGTGAACATTTTAATATGAAGAACGTGACAGAAAGACAGAGGAACATCACAAGGAAAATGACCAGAAATTTAGGGAAACTTCAAAAGAGCTTATCCATCAGTTGGAAGAAGAGGTAACAAATATTAATTTAAAATGTAATAAACCAAGGTAGGAACTTGATGATGATGTTTTATATAAATATGATGAAGGCATAAATATCTCATCGACGAAGATCATGAGTTTATGTTTATCCCACAAATTACATAAACTTTCTCAGCTTATCGTCATGATTAAAGAAGTATCCATTAAAAATATGGTTGTAGGGCAGGATTTGTTCAATACAATTATTGTGAACATATTTCAGAGGATTTGGAATTTAGGGAGAAGGCGGAATTACGTCGTAACGTGTTCGATCATGTTGTAGTATAAATATTTTTTTCTCTCTTTACAGTTATGTGTTATAAGTTTGATCGATAGTTGTACTTCTGTAGTGAAGTGCTTGAATGAGGTAAGAATAATTACAGTCGCATAATCTGTATCATTGTAGAGACTTCATATAATTTGTAGCTTTAGGCTAATCAGTTAAAGAGGTTTCGAAATCAAAATCCAATTAAAAGCTCGATGCAACTCAGAAAAATTTATCAGTAGATATGGTAAAAGTAAGTTTAAATATGCATAAATATTTATGAGAGACAGTCATACGTTCGTGTGTAACTATGCTAACTAATCCAAATAATATTATTTTCTTATTCACACAAAAAACGTAAGTAGCTAAGAACCTTTCCTTTTATTCGAAGGCTGAAGACGTGATGTCAATGAACACGTTAAGAACTTTTAACTGTGGTCATGTTATAAAAGTGGCAGTCAATTCTATTATTCACTTCAAAGGTCCAGATAAAGCTACTGTGGGATTAGCTTCTCTTGCCTAGCTGTCTTTTCTATGGCCTTAGTTCTAAACTACCATTAATGGATTCTAGGAACCTCTGACTTGGCCGTTTGGCCCATGTTCGTATAAGTTGCTGTTCAGGCTGAAAATTGTAGTTGCCTTTTTTCAAAAGTATAAAGCGGTTCGTGAAAAAAAAGGGGGAACGGTATGTAGTAATTAGTATAATATATAATACAAAAATAATTGGGGTCAGAAGCCATATTAGTACCTGAAGATAAGTGCAATGGTTAGCTTTCCAATGTTTTATTGCAATGTACTCACATAGGTGAGTTTCTGAACAAAGCAATTTAAAAATGGAACACTAAAAGTATTAAATATCAATATGTAGATACGGGATCCAAATATTTTCGATCTTATTAAAAACAGAAATCCTGTTGTACATCATTCTTTAGCAGAGCAACATAAACAAAAATAAAAATAAAATCCTAAAAATACAGAGGTTAAATAAATTATATCTCATGATTTTGGAGCATCACGACGTTATTACCATCTAGGTTATTGCATAAGGTCATGCTCTATTTGATAACCGTACATCCTGACAGTAGCCCTGCAGCATATACAGTGGAGCGCCATTAAGCCGCGGACCAGTAAACCGCGAAATCTCTTAAGCCGCTGTAGCAAGTCTTGTGAGCGAGGATTATCGCGGCTCACCGCTAATTTAAGAACGTGTAAAAACGCGGCTTACGAATTTAATCCTGGCTTTATAACTTCAAGGGATATTTAAAAAGGATTTGCTTTAATTTGGGAAATAAATAAAATATATTACAATAGAAATCGATCGTAAAAAGCGGATAAAAATTTAACGTGGTTTCGTATATAATCGTAAGAATTTCAAATGTAATAACTCAGCATGAAACTAACTTTTTGTTTATATTTGTTATGTTTTTAAAAAATGTGAAATAAAATGGTTTGAAATGTATTTTATTTGTTTTTTCTTATTGTTTAACTGCCAGTTAATAAATTCGGTATTAAAAATTTAATAATTTATGCAACTGCGCAATATCGCTACCACGAGATTTAAAATGGCGGCACGCAAGTAACACGGGAAGACGAAATTTACAATAAAAAGGTTTATTTTTATCGTAATCTTCATATTATTAATAAATCTTAATCAAAATTGTGTTATATATTTTATTTATTATAAAGGGGAAAAGCGAACCATCGCAATGCATTGGTCGTTTGTGTTAAAACGGCACTTGTCAATTGTATCTGAATAGTCTATACATTAATATAATAATGATCACGCAATGGCCCGGATGAGGCTCCCCGGCGGAGCTATTGGCGACTTCGGCTTTTCAATCACAAAGGTTTAAGCCGCTGACCACTTAAGCCGCGTTTAAGCAGGATGACCCCCCAAATACCGCGGCTTAACGGCGCTCCACTGTACTTTACTGTACAAATGGCAGTTATATCCAAAACACACCACCTTTTACTGATACTTTATATTATCCATCTGGTGTACAAAGACGACGATTTACCAGTGCCACTTTCAACAGTCCAACCGCACAGAAATTTATAACCACTACGTCCGGTGTCTTGACCGGTATTTCTTTGTATGGAATAATATTAATGGTTCTCCAGCTGTTTGAAGTATGAGAAGGTTTAACTGATATGTTATCAAAGTAGCTTGTGCACAAATAACTTGTACTGCTTTTTCAGATGTAAATATTTCTTTAATTGTGTTGTGTACTGTTCTTATCATTTACAAGACATTACACTGGGGTACCACATGTTGCAGGTCTTTTTCTGCACAGTCATGGTGTTCGTGGTTGATTCATATTTCTTTGTTTTCCAGTGTCACTAAGTGCAATGGATATCCCCGTCTTAAAAACTCTGAGTTCCGATCTGAACACACCCTTATGATTTGAATGTATGAATATTTGCAATGGAAAAAGCTGTTGCTGTTCCCAAAAACGATTCATTTTCGGTGACATCACACTATCTACGGATTCTCAAATAATGTGGAAATGCAGTTCTAACACATACAGTTTCACCGTGACTTTGTATTGGTTGTGATTGACACGTGACTTGCTGATTTACATATTCAAAATTATTTTAATATTACATACTCAGTCTTATTTATAACTTCGCTTCAGGTAAGTAGAAATCGAAGTGAAACCTATAATTTATTGACTAAAAATATTTTAACAATCCTGAAAAAGAATTTAACTTGAAGTTCCACTGGATTGAGGCCATTACGTTGGTTCAAAAATATATGTCGGAACAATTTTGAAATATAGGAGCTTTGTAAAATATAATGAAAATGAACCAGACAATAACGAGTGTGTGTGTGTGTGTTTATTACAAATCTATGGCCCGGTATGGCCAGGTGGTTAAGGCACTCGACTCGTAATCCGAGGGTCGCAGGTTCGAATTCCTGTCACACTAAATATCCTTTTCAGTCGTGGGGGTATTATAAAGTTATGGTCAATCCCATTATTCGTTGGTAAAAGAGTAGCCCAACAATTGGCGGTGGGTGGTGGTGACTAGCTGCCTTCCCTCTAGTCTTACACTGCTAAATTAGGGACAGCTAGTGCAGATGGCCCTCGTGTAGCTTTGCGCGAAATTATAAAAACAAAACAAACAAACACACTCACATCGGGCTACCAACTCTGTCAACTGAGGAGAATCAAATCCTTGATTTTAACATTGTAAATTAGAAGACTTACTGCTTTCCCACCAGGGTACGACAAAACTGACGTATACACTTCCCGTCTCTTTTAATTATGAAATTTAACATCCTTAAAATTACACATACGCATGCGCATCATCATCAAAGAAAATTTGTTTTTGATATACTTATCAAGGCAAAATATGTTTAAAAATACAATATAAATCTTTTGTAAATAGTAATAGTGACAAAAGCCTTAATGTGTAAGATATTTTGAACTTTTATAGCATTACTATAGAATACTGCTGTAAAGTTCTTAAGGTGAGACGTTTGTGTTCAACTGGTATTTCGCATAATACACGTAGAAAAAACAAAAAACATTATTTTATTGCCTTGCCCTATTATGTTATTTGAAACAAATCAATTACGTAGAAAAAAGAAGTAGTAACATATGCTCGTAATTTTAAGTCAAACTTTAACAAAATAGAAGTTACAGCAAAATGTTAGTATGATTCTTGTTTTGGGATTTCATCAAAGTTTAGAAGTGCTGTCTGTGCACACAAACTTGACTTTAATGTTCAGATATTAGACTAGAATAAATGCAGCTAGTTAAAAAACATCCCTAGCCTCATTGCGGGACGAATGTTTACTGTCAGTGGGTCGTGAATCATGAATTCACAGTCGGGTTATGCTAATCTAGGCCACGATGCCCAGTTTTATAAATATTACATTATTATTACGTATATATGTGTGTGCGTGCAAGTGATGCAGAATATATACCTTGTTTACTTGTTATGTTTTTTGCCGCAATTACGGAAAATAGTAAGACCACTTTAATGAAACTTATTTTATTGGTTTACGTTTAAACATCGTTTGCGACTAGTAAGTAAATAAAACTAGTAAAATAGATGTACGTATATTATTAAATGTATTTCGATTAAAATTCACGTGACGATTTAATGGTCTTTCCAAAAGAAACTGAAAAATAAAATAAAATTATTACTGGACAATAATTTAAAAGTTGTGTTCGGTACTTGCGTTTTAATTTCGTAAAAATCTTGTTTCGTGAATTTTATACAAATTAGTTTACGAACATTTAAAGTGGTAATCTGCTACAAACTGGAGTGCCTGTTAAGCAAGACGTGTCAGTTATAAATAGTTCAGTTTTGAAATAAGGTGTTCATGCGAAGTCGATGGGTGAATTGAGAAATCTAAATGTGTAATTCAAATATACTTACGTATAAATATATATTGTGTGTTTTTCGTCATTGGCCATCGACTGTGAGAGGGAGCATATTCTACTTAATTAGAACTTTAATAATCTTGAAAAGTTTTCTGTCTTGGTTAATTACATCTTTTAATTAGACCTGTCAATGTTTATAATTGTACTTTGGGTAATGGGTAATCAAGTTTGTTTGAATTTCTCATAGAGCTTTGCGTGTGCTGGTAGAGACGGACAGACAAACTCGTATATAGTATTGTGACTGAAGTATATAGGGAGTTCGTGTGGAGATTGATTTCCGACAGAGTGTTTAAAGTTTACTTAATGAATTGAATCTAATTTCATAAAGCAGTCTTGCTCTGTCTTCGAAAATCTAACTTTAGTTTTAAATTGAAGAAAGTTGTAGACAGCGAATAACATGCTTTAACTGTAGGAACTTGTAAAGTTTATTTAACATATATAACGTTGATTGTCATTCGAAAAATACGCACTGAACTATCTTCCAAATTTCACTTTGATTACATTAAGATAGCAGTTTATCATTTGTCGTCATCTTCGCGGATATTTAAATGTATTACTGATGCGGGAAAGTTGAACTGCCTAATTTGCTACTGTGAATTACAAAATGTCATTTATAAGATACGTTGAATTTGTTTTGAAATAGTCCATACAGATATAAAAGTCAACAATCACTTCATTCGTTATTTATCTGCATCCCAAGACTTTGATAAGGCTCCTAAAAGTCAACACAAATAACGTACAAAAAGAAGAGAATGGCGACATTGCTTAAATTTTAAGGATGTTTTGAAATTTGAGATTTATTTATCAGAATATTTTATTTTGTATCTCGTTCATTTAGGTAACATTAAATTCTCAGTGTTTTATTGTGAAAACAACAACAGCGTTATATGAAGTCGCAGGAATTTTATTAATTTTTTATCTCTGGTCAACATAAAAATTATAGTTTTCTGTATGAATCTGACGATGACCGAGGAAGGTCGAAACGTTGTTCGCTCCTTTACATAGTACTTTCTCTACTCATACCAGTCGTTTTTAGATATATAATATAGTTTGTTTTTTTGTTTGTTTTGAATTTCGCGCAAATCTACACTAGGGGTATCTGCGCTAGCCGTCCCTAATTTAGTAGTGTAAGACTAGAGGGAAGGCAGCCAGTCATCACCACCCACCGCCAACTCTTGGACTACTCTTTTGCCAACCAGTAGTGTGATTGACCGTCACATTATAACATCCCCACGGCTGAAAGGGCTAGTATGTTTGGTGTGACGGGGATTCTAACCCGCGACCCTCAGATTATGAGTCGAGCGCCTTAACCACCTGGCCATGCTAGGCCAAAAACTATAGAACTCATTATATTTTGGTAAGTCTCCTACGTGAACCAAGGGGGTTGATTACGTAATATTAAAAATTAATTTGAAAATATACCCGAAAATATATCAGCCGAAACTGATGTAAAGTCGTAGTGGGAAAAATGTATCGGAACTACATTTTGACAGTTGTTATGGTGTGACTCTTTAAAAGCTAGTAAAGCGTGATTATAACTATGCTTTTCATAATATATTAGTATTAATCCTATTATATACTCTTCAAAAAAAGAAACGCAAAAGGCAAAATATGAGAGAAATTGCTAACAAGTTTATTCCGGGTAGTTCTGTATGACATGTGTGAAACTTTGCACATTCACTGCTGAACATCCAAAGTCTGCAAAGGTGAAGTCCACGCTCACTAGGTGAAGTTTAACGTCACTCAACGTCAATAACGAGTATGCCCCACGTGAGCAACAATAACTGCTTGGCATCTTCTGCCCATGGAAGCGATGAGATGACGAATCACATCCTGTGGCATGTCTGTCCACTCAGCCTGCAAAGCTGTTGCAAGCTGAGGTAGAGTCTGCGGTTGAGGTTGTCGATGGGGTTTTAATCTGGTGATCTGGAGGGCCAGTGAAGAACGTTGATGTTGTGGTGTCTCAAGAAGACAGTGGTGAGTCGGGCTGTGTAAGGACGGGCGTTGTCATGTTAAAAACGTCGTTGACGTTCACCATGATGGTGAACATTTGGCACATGGGGCCAAAGAATCTCGTCGACGGTTGCGTACGGTCTGATCGGAAATCCTACGCAGCCCTGGTATGGTTGAGGCAGTACACGTTGCAGTGGTGGTCCTATCCCGAAGGTGACGTAACCGGATGTTGCGATCTTGCGCGGGCATGGTCACACGAGGTCTGCCAGATCGTGGACGGTCACGAGTTGATCCTTGTTGTTGGTGACGATTCCATAGCCTTGTGATGGTGCTTGGGTGGACCATCTGATCGAGATTCGCCTGCTTCCAAGCGACCAATGGCGTTGTTGCGTTGAGCTTCAGTCAGTCTTGGCGTAACTATATTGCGTGTCGGTGGCTTAACACTGAGCTATGGAAACCGAGAACCCGTCACTTTTATAAGGAATTTGCACATGTTGCACTTGCAGAACATGCAGATCTCTCAAACAAATTTATTGGACACGCATGCGTTTTGGCGAAAAATCCGATGTTTTCCTCCGTTTTCAAAGTGCACAACTTTTATTGTCATTTTGGTCTGACAATCAGTGCCTTAACACGTGTAACATCACATACTTTGAGCTTGTAACGTTATTACATATATTTCTCTTTTAAGCACAAAGTTACAGAAAAGCTGTCTCTGCTACATTCACCACAGGTATCGAAAGTCGGTTTCTAGCATTTTAAGTCCGCGGTTTGATTGTTTACACTGGGAAACTATTATCCTCGTTTACCTGATGAGTTGTAATAAATATCTAGGAAGGAGTAATGGGCTTTTTACAATGATAACGCATGCTGCAGGGCTCTTCAAGATGCACAATCGTCAGATAGAGCATGATAAACATGCAGAGACGTAGCCGTGGAGGGGGCAGGCCTCCTGAAAAATATAGGCATATTGATCACATATTATTTTTTAGTTTTTATATAGAATAAATCCGTTTTGTATCATTTAATAAAAACTAAATTTTCTTTAAACACAATTATATTTTATTTGATCTGTTTTAATGACTATTTTATTAAAAACGTAGAATAATTGTAGGTTCTTGATTTGTTGTACCTCCTTAAAATTTTATGCTCGCACCCAGGGTGGAAAACATGGCTACGCCGCTGCCAACGTGGTAATATGAACTCAGTAGCAATATGGCTCAAAATCATTTTATTAAAACGTTCTCAACCTAAATGTTTGTGTTTAAGCAGTATCATTATATTTTTATTTGATACCTTCTAAATATCAACCCAAATTTTTGAGTAGGAAAATGTTTGCATGGTAAATCGGTATTTAATTTTGAAGATATTAATGATTGATTTTTTAAATTCGATCATGTTGTTATTTCTCTTAGGGTTACATCACCTCCAAAAGCAATTCCTAAAAAAAAACAACTAACAATACTAATAGCAACTTGAACTAATAACACTACCTGAAAAAACGTATCATATTGATTTGTTATTGTTATTGTATGGCATTGTTACATTATACTAGCCATTACCCGTGTCGCCAGTTCATTAGATCTGCACGTGACGCATTAATTACGTCATATATGCACCCTTAGAATGGAGAAAAATAAAATTATCCGTGACAAGAAACGGAGGCGAAACAAGAGAATCGTGATCCATATTGTAAAGCTACATGCATACAGGATAAACATTTCGCGAAATTGGGGGTTGCACATCGTGTAATAATTTTTTTTTTTCCATTATCATATAAGCAAGAGTTCCATCATAGTGTGATATAATCTAAAAATGTAATACATGAAGAACGGGAAGTTTTTCATTTGCCGTGAAGTCAGACAGATAGATTGACCTTCGCATTGATATTCCAACAAATGAATATAGAGGAAAACAAATACATTCTAACGTTGAAAACGACTTCTCTTGCTTATTAATCATACATCTGACGAGCTATCGTATTTAGGCTGAGGACATTACAGTAAAATGATATTGGAGCTTTACTGAGTCCATATTGCCACGTTAGCAGTCAGAGTAGGGGGCAGGAAAATTTTAGGATGTCCAACAAATTAAAACCTTGAATTCTTATTTTAAAAAAATCGTTAATATTCATAAAAATAAATAAAATAAGTGATAAGATTTGAAGACTTATTACAAAATGAATTTTGCTTAATTTAATTACATAACGTTTGCGTTATTTCTTGAAAACGAATGATATTAAACTGTATGTTTCGAGAAAATTGTTGTTGGTATAATAGATATGTGATTAGCTTTGTCTTAAACTGAAACTGTAATAATTTTGCGAAGATATATATTACATAATTCACTTACCAGACTAAAGTTAATTTTCAGTATAGTTCAATTTTATATTATATACATATCAACATGTAAATAATTTAACAGGGAATTTTGTTTTCGATACTGCATCATTTTTGTAACTGTTTTCGAGTTCAATTTACATATTTTAGTACATGCTCTAAAATGCTTGCTTTAGTTGTATATATTATGAAAAATCTTAAAATGGGAACCAATAATTGACAAACAGCAACTTCAGAAAGAACATTTGCGACTTAGTTTAATAGTTTCAATCTGAACAGCTTTAGTTGACACGTGGGCTGAATGATCAGGTAAGAACCACCGAAACTCAAACATAGCGGTTCATAATTTAGAACTGTCGACCACACAGGAAATAACGAGTTAACAGCATCCATTGCTGGCTACTTTAACCGAATAACAGGATTGACTAATACTTTTATTTCGCGCCCCCAGTTAAAAGATATGGGTTTGAACCTTTTGATCCGCAGCCGGACACACTTATTGCTAAGCACCACCTGGCCTGTGATTTACTTACATCAGAGTTAATTATAAAATCAACTACTAAGTAAACTTGTAGTGCAATTAAGACTAATAAAAATCAATGAAAGCAGTGCAAGTATAACTTTACAAATCGAGGTTCAACCTTCACCCCCCCCCTCGAAAGACACAGTGCAGATAGTACATTGTGGAACTTGGTGATAAAAGAAAGAAAATACAACTTAACAGCACTAATTAATCAGATATTCACAATTTATGGTAAATTTATTACTATGCATATATGTAGTGTGAAGAACTAGCCAACAGAGTTAGAGTTTGGTTTGTTATGAATTTCGCGCAAAGCTAACCGTCCATAATTTAGCAGTGAAAGACTAAATGGAAAGCAGCTAGTCACCGCCAACTCTTGGGCTGTTTTTTTTTATCAACGAATAGTGGGATTTACTGTCACATTATAATGCCTCTACGGTTGAAAGGGAGAGTGTATTTGGTGGGACGGAGATTCGTACCTGTGATCCACATTTTGCTAGTCGAGCACCTTAACCACTCGAGTTAGAGAACAAAGTTTCCTTAACCTGTTCAGTGCCGTAGACGAGATAACTCGTCCAAGCCGATCGGTAACACAGTGCCACGGACAAGTTAATTCGTTCTCAATAATACCTAACTTCAACGCTAGACGTCAGCACCATACATGCACTTGACCTACTTAAAAATTGTTTCACTTTCGATTCAACATGGCGTCACGAAAAAGTTACAAAATGAAGATGCATTAGAGTTGTATTGTAGCAGCTGAAATACTTGGCAGTCAACAGATTAATGGCTTTTAATTGTAATTACGGGATAGGTTGATGAAGTTTTCTAGTAATAAAATGGATATAAATAATACACGTGTAGCCTTTATAATGTATGTAGTTTAGAAATTAAAAGTACATATTCAATTTTGTAGTAACGCATCTTTTTGTATAAAACGAATTAGAAATCTAGTGTAACATCTAATTATTTTATTTTAACGTAAAGCTGCACTATAGATTCTCTGTGCTAAGACTACTGTTGCGGTCAAATCCTTAATTATAGCGTGAAATGTCCTCAATCCCATTACTGAACCCCTGGGGAACTCAAAACTAGGGTAAATGATTTGAAAGTATGTAAAGTTCAGCTGGACCAAATGTAGTGTAATTTGTTTGTTTCTGAATTTCGCTTGAAGCTACACAAGCGCTTTCAGCACTAGCCGTCCCTTTAGCATGAAAGACGAATCATTTCTACCCACTGCCAACTCTTGGGCTAGTCTTGACCTTTACATTATAATGTTTCCATGACTGAAAGGATGAATATATTTGGTGTGATGAAGATTCGAACCCGCGACCCACAAACTGCGAGACGAGCTCCCTAATCACCTGGCCATGCCGAGCCACGTAGTGTAGTATAATTGTTTATCTTATTTTTATTCATTTTCTCTGAAATTGTTATTAAAAGACCAATTTTCGTAGTGCCTCATAACATGATGAAAATATTTAAAAAACAACAAAACAAGGAAAACCTCGTGCGTGTATATAATTTTCAAGCAACATCGATACACTAAAAGTAATCATAGTGATTTGACGGTAGAAAGAAGATATGTACAAATAACAGGTAAAAGTTGTGTATATTCTCTAGGAGCTCCACAAAACTGATAATTTTTGATGAACAGAAAATGGTTTAGGACCGAAGAAACAGGCTGAAATGAAAATAATCATGCAAATATTTTGGACTTACGCCTTAGAAATTATGTAGAAAACAATACTAAAAACTGATATTTTACAGAAATATCTTTCCTACTAAGTATTTTTCATGAATAAAATCGTTATGGTCAAATCTGAATATGTAAACAACTTATTAATTGCAGGCGTGATGTTTATGTGTGCATATATATACGAAATTTGTTTGTGTTTGTAATTGAGCGCAAAGTTACACAATGGGCTATCCGTGCTCTGTCCACCATGGATATCGAAACCTGGATTTTAGCCTTGTAAATCTGGATCTTCATTAGGAGGCATATATTTGCAAATGTTTATGAAATAATTATCATTAAAACAAGTTTTAATAAGGATTAATCTAAAATCAGCAAATTATGTAAATTGTATAACATTTATATTTTAATGTTCCATTGAAGTCAATATTAAAGAATTATTTTACTTGGTTGACTGACGCATATGTGAAAGTATAAACATTTTTCTATTTTGAAATACAGATAGAAAGAAGGCCAATTCAGTACATTTTGGTATTTTTCGGTTCAGCAATTGTGTATTTTTTCCACGCCAATATTTGGATTTTAATTTCACGCAAAGCTACACGAGGCCTATCTGCTTTAACCGTACCTTAATTTAGCAGTGAATTTGTAGATAGTAGGATCAACAGGCACATTAATATATATAGTGGATCCGACGCTTTTGATTTGTGCTCTGTTAGTTTAAAAAATAAAATGAACAAAATATTTTTAAAAATTGCACACCCTAGTTCATAAGAGTAGTTTACGAATTGACAATAGCCGTTCACGTGCCGCAGACAACAGTACATACTATAATTAGAAGGTACACTGATGGCCAAAATCTTAAGGCCAATGAACATAAAGAAAAAATATGCATTTTGCGTTGTTAGACTCAAACACTTATTTAAATAGAGCTTCGAAAGATGAAAATAAGTAAAGGGAAAATAAAAATGAAAAACTTTTTTCGAATTTAATAGGGAAAATGTGAACACTATGAAATTAGCCTAAATACTAGCTGGTCAAAAGTTTAAGGCCCTACTGAAACGAAGTGTTAATCGGTAAACACATAACGAAATTTAGTCATTTGTGTTCAAGCATTAGCGTTGTCAACATTTCCCACTGACATCTCCTGTATTACATTGGGTAAAAACATAGCAGAGGCTAAAAAGTTTACAGAGTTTGAACGTGGCAGAATTGTCGAGCTGCAGAAGCAAGGTCTCTCAACGTGCCATCGCTGGTGAGATTGGGCATAGTAAAACTGCTGTTCCAAATTTCTTAAAAGACCCTGAGGGATACGGAACGAGAATTTTAAGTGGTCGGCCCAAGAAAATTTCGCCGGCGTTGAGCAGGAGGACACCAGCCAATCGTCGAACCAGATTAAGGCCCTTACGGACGCAGAATGCAGCTCAAAAACAGTAAGACGGCATCTACGAGAGAAAGGTTTTAAAAACCGTAAACGTCTTGAAAGGCCACACCTCCTTCCATACCACGAAACAACTTGGATAAATTTTGCTGAGAAGCACCAAACATGGGACGTTTATAAAGTGGAAGAAGGTTTTGTTCTCTGATGAGAAAAAATATTAAACTTGATGGTCCAGATGGCTTCCAACGTTACTGGCAAGATAAGGATATCCCACCAGAGACATTTTCTGCACAACACAGTGGAGGAGGTTTCATCATGATCTGGGATGCTTTCTCCTTCCATGGAACAATGGAGCTTCAGGTTATACAGGGGCGTCAAACAGCACCTGGCTACATTGGCATGTTGGAGAGAGCATCCTTATTGACTGAAGGCCCTTGCTTGTGTGGAAGTGACTGGATCTTTCAGCAGGACAATGCTGCAATCCACAATGCCCACAAGACAAAGGACTTTTTCATGGCGAATAACATGATTCTTTTGGACCATCCAGCGTGCTTGCCCGAACTAAACCCCATTGAAAATGTTTGGGGGTGGATGGCAAGGGAAGTCTATAGAAATGGACATCAATTCCAAGTAGTGCATGATCTTTGTGAAGCCATTTTCACCACTTGGAATAACATTCCATCCAGCCTTCTGCAAATGCTTATATCGACCTTGCCAAAGTGAATGTTTGAAGTTATTCGCAATGATGGCCGTGCAACCCACTACTGAGACCTTTTGTTGGCCATTTCCTACCTTGTTTAGGACTTCTTTTTGGTATAGTCTTAAACTTTTGACCAGGTAGTATTTAGGCTAATTTCATAGTGTTCATATTTTCCCTATTAAATGCCTAAAAAGTTTGTTTTTTTTATTTTCCCTTTTCTTATTTTCATCTTTCAAAGCTCTACTCAAATAAGTGGTTGAGTCTAACAATGCAAAATGCATATTTTTTCTTTATGTTCATTGGGCCTTAAGATTTTAGCCAGCAGTGTATTTCTACTTGGAAATAAAGGTAAAAAGGAATGGATGAACAAAGATAAAAATGTTTCCAGTCATACCTCCCATTCAACTGTCAAACACTTTAAGTAGTTGGAGAATGATGTTGGTATATATATGTCTCCACGACATCTCAAAGAAAAAAGAACCATGTGTAGAAAACTGTCTGAGTATTACCAAGACTGCAGAAAATGGCAATACACTGTGACATTGGACAAAGCATTTCTGTACCTTTATAAGTATAGAAAGTCTTGTGCAATTTTCCACTGATCTGTCAGATGTTAACATTTTGTGTGCCAACCATCAATTAAATGCTTTTATTATACTTTTTTATACTATAAATATATACTGTATTATTGCTGTTGGGCTTAGGATTCTTCTTCAATTATCTGTAATTTGTTGGTGATAAATTCAATGTTAAATGAACTGCATACACTCCACTTGTTTTCAAAATAATATATATATATACACTACATGGCCAAAAGTATGTGTACACCCATATGTGTTTGTTAAACACATCAGTTCAAAACCATGGGCATTAATATGAAGCTGGTCCTCCATCTGGTGCTATTACAGCCTCCACTCTTCTGTGAAGGCTTTTCACTAGATTTTGGAACATGGCTGTAGGGATTTGCTCCTATTCAATCACAAGAGCATTAGCGAGGTCGGGTGAGAAGGCCTAGCTTGCAGTTGGTGTTCCAATTCGTCCCAAAGATGTGTTCGATGGGGTTGAGGTCAGTGCTCTGTGCAAGCCAGACAAGTTCTTCTACATCAACATCAGCAGACTATTTTTTTTGTGGACCACGCTTTGTGCACAGGGCATTGTCATGCTGAAACAAAAAAGGGCTTTCCTTAAACTGTTGCCACAAAGTTGGAAGCACACAATTCTGTAGAATGTCATTGTGTGTTGTAGCATTAAGATTTCCCTTCACTGGAACTAAAGGGCCTAGCCCAAACCATGAAAAACAGCTCCAGACCATTGTTTCTCCTCCACAAAACTTTACAGTTGGTACTATGCATTTAGGCAGGTAGCATTCTCTTGGCATCCGCCAAACCCAGATTTGTCCGTCAGACTGCCAGATAATGAAGCATGATTCATCACTCAAGAGAATACATTTCCATTGCCCCAGAGTCCAATGGTAGTGTGCTTTACACCACTCCAGTCAATGCTTGGCATTGCACATGGTGATTTTAGACTTGTGTGCAGCTGCTTGGCAATGGAAACCCATTTTATGAAGCTCCCAGCGAACAATTCTTGTGCTGACGTTGCTTTCTGAGGCAGTTTGGAACTCAGTAATGAGTGTTACAACTGTGGGCAGATGATTTTTATGAGCTTCAGCATTCAGCAGTCCCGTTCTGTGAGCTTTTGTGGCCTACCGCTTCGTGGCTGAGCTGTTGTTTCTCCTAGACGTTTCCACCTCACAATAATAGCACTTACAGCTGATCAGGGCAGCTCTAACAGGGCAGAAATTTAACGAAGTGACATGTTGGAAAGGTGTCATCTTATGATAGTGCCACATTGAAAGCCCCTGAACTCTTCAGTATGACCAATTCTAGTGCCAATATTTGTCTATGGAGATTGCATAGATGTTCTTGATCTTATGCACCTGTTAGCAATGGGTGAGGCTGAAATAGTCAAACCCACTAATTAGAAGGGGTGTCCACATACTTTTGGCCATGCAGTATATATTCGTAACAAGTTTAACATGTGTACAACAACATCTGTACACTATGGCAACAATAGGGATATTATAAACACTATATGGTTCTTTTATTCATGTCAAAAGCCCACCTAAGCCCATTCAATTACTTTAGTATTTCATTTGACAAATCAAACTACCTTTTCCTACTTCTATCGCACAAGTATTCTATGTATAACTCAGTTGGAATGTGATGTGTATACTACTCTTTCAATAATTTCTTGATTTTCTTTCTTCAAAATATCTTCTCTTTCTTTTGTTAAATTGTTAAAGTGCACTTAGGCTGACTGAATAACTTTAGAACCATCCTTTGATGAAATAAATTCTTCTTCTTATCTCCTTTTACACTGTTAGTCTTACTCTAAAATATTAAATATTAGGCCTATGTTAATTGTTATGCCTATCACTTCTACCAAAGTTAACTTTACATCAAAGTTTTCCTTGGCCACAAGTTTACACTTTTCTGCTATTGTCTCATCTGCAGCTGTTTGTTGCTTATTTAATACTATTTTTTGGTTTATCATTACATTATCTGTTTGCTATATTTTCTACACCAGTGAGTTACAAATTTCAAACACAACTTTCAATAATCATCTTTTATAACTCTTATAAAAAATAATATAAACACATTAAATATTCATTCACAAAATAAACTAATTAATAATATCTACACTAAACAGTCTTTTATATTATAACATGGTCAACAGATGAAGAAAATATCCTGATAAATCCAAAACTGTTACAAGACATGTCACAAAACTTTTGTGAAGGGATTCATGATAATCAATGTCACTGGCAAGTTAGGGATCAGAAGAGTGAATACAAGGGTCAAGATGGACACTTCTTACTTCAGACTGATGCAAGCATTTTTGGATAGTTGTTTGGTCGTTGTGCATGACATGGAAAAATGTGATTCAGTCAGACTTCTTCCCCTCAGACCAATGTTCTCTACCCTTTATGCAATACCAAAATACTGGCTTTGTGTAAAAATAAAGCTAACAGGTTATTGATTCATCAAGATAAAGCTTCCACTTGTACCTTTTGTTTAACTGTTACTTACCTAAAGTAGTTGGAAGATTAAAAATTTCATACTGCTGTATATGAAGGCATACTGTCAAGTTGCTAGATGTTATCCTATGGATATCTGTGCAATCAGACTGTTGGAAAAAAGTATCCAGAAAAAACAAAACAAAAATAAAACATCATTCTTTTATAGCAAATGGATTATGAAATTTTGACAGGGAGGAGTGGTGTGCATGAGATGTGACAGACTTATGATGTGCTGTTTGCTTGTGTTTGTTTGTTTTTAGTGCAAAGCTAAACAGTAGGTTTTTGCACTCTATTTTGTGTACTGTGGGGGACCAAATTGCAGAATTTAATGTAAATCCAAAAGCTTATCTCTTGCAGTGGAAAATGGACTGCAGGCCTATCTTCAAGATGCATGGTCATCAGGTAGAGTATAACTGTATGTGAGAACATGGATTATGATGACATGATAAGGACAAAACTGCCTTAACCAAGCATGGACCCCCAATCCTTCCAGCTATTGGATTCATAATAAAATTCACTTATGGGAAAGTCAGTATGTTCAAACCAGTTAAAAACATTACTTGGAATCCATGGAGGGGACTGCAACTTTATCTTATAATTTTAGAACATATTTAGACATGATTGGTTTTTAATTTTCTCTCATCAAGATTAATTAGTGCATTGCCATAGTAGTAGCCAAGACAGCATTTCTTAGCATGAGGTTTTGACCTGTATAAAGAAATACACATCCAAATTTAAGATATAAAATGTTCTACCAGCTTCACATCATTGAGTACATGTTACAACAAAAATGATGATATAGGTATATCATTTTGTCCCAGGGTATGGACTCTACAATCCATTTCTTTGGGGGGAGCCCTGGGAACTTGATGTAATCAGCATCTATATTAGAGAGCTTACTTCATGCACATGTCTCTCTAGAGCATGTTCCCAAATAGGAAGCCTCCCTCCCCCCTAAATAAAGGGGTGAATTTATAAAAATCATATTGATTTAGGCAAAATAGTAAAGTTTTTTACAATATAAAAATGTTTGCCAAATGTAATTCAAATATAAAACTCAGATATAAGCTATATATTTTGAAGACATGAAATACAGACACTTATATAGTAATGGTAATAAAAATACATTTCATATTTTCTTTTTCTGTGCTCCTTTAAGAAAAGGGCTACTGGTCCAGTTTTAAATTGGGTCTTGGATGAGGCTTCAAAATCTTTTTTTAATATAATATACTCAATCTTTGTAAAAGTTAAGATATCTTTTTACTTAGTGTCTTGTTTGTTCACAAATTCTTTGATAGGTAAATGAATTTGACTGTCAATAATTTTGATTTTAACATATAACATCAAAAGATGGTAACAGACATTTTTGTTTTGGTACCTCTAATCACCAAAAATTTCAAAGCCAGACTTTCAATCCAAAGCCATATTAGTAAGCACAAGTGATAAAGATTAGCTCCAACTTGTGATTTAAAAAGATGTCTACAGCTTTCAATGCCAAGGGAAGAGTAGTTTTACTGTTTGATGGCAACATTCTACAGGGTAATTTGACTATTGGCTATTATGACCAAAGCTGATTACAATTTATATGGAAAATAAACTATAACCAATAACTTCATTCATTAAAATGTACCTTGATTGAGACTCCAGTGTTAGTGTATCTCAGATTAGATTATCCGTTTATCATGAACACAGATCCCACTGATAGTGGAAAAAGGAGAGCATTATCACAAGTGCAGAAGGTGACGTATGTGATTACTTTGATTACTAGTGCATAAAGAGGAAACAATTGTTTGAATTTGTTTATTTAATAAATGCTACAACTACTGCATATATGATAGAATGGACCATGTATCAACAAAATAGCTGAATTGTCTCAGAAACCTCCAAGTTATGGTAAGATGTTCTATTACAACATTGCAAGAGCACAGTTTTGTTGTGTAGTATCATCCAACGTAGCAGCATTATAACACAGGGGGTTTGTCTTGCCAGACACTGAGAGCTTGTTCATTTATTAATCTTCCAGATCATAAGTGTTATGTAGCTGAAGAGAACATACACTTGTGGTGACTATCAATCATACAGGCTGTAATTATTTTAATATGAGATTTGGGGACAGTAATTTAAGAACAGATATAATTTGGTCCCTGTCTGGAAAGTATGAATGTTACAATTCAGTGAATGCAGCATTGATACATAAAATGTCTGGCAGTTGTGCCAATGCTTGAACCACAGGAATATGGCTCACATTATGTATTAAAAATAGTGGCAGGAGGTGCCTTGCTTTGAATGATGTAAGGTTTGGAAGATACTAGTCATAGTAATATATAGGACAGCAGTGAATTGCTTTGTCACCAAATTGGTTTATGTTCAGTGCTGCATCAAGTGGATTTGGTGAATGGTCTACCATTTAGTGAATATGTAAATGATATTCAACTACACTGATACCCAACAAATAGATAAAAGTACCCAAAAGTGCAATTTCAGTTATATTAAGCTAAAAGCTTAATTTAGATTGTAAAAGTAAGACAGACACTAATACATAAGTGAACAGATAAAACAGTATCTTTACTCACAATAATTGTGTGTTGTAACTAAACTTACCATACTTTTGCCTATGTGACTTCGACTGGCTGATGTGGTGAATAGCTAAAGTTTTCACAAGAAGGCATTAGTCAACATAATCAAAGTAATTCAAGAGATGATCTAGAAATCAAGAGATCAAATTATATGGATCCTCACTTCTATAGTCAAATTGAAGTCCTAATGCAGTGTCTCAGTTATTAGCTTAAATGAACCATCATTCTACTAAGTCCTAATTATTTAAGGTCAGCTTGTATAAGTTTCAGTATAACAGTTTAGGATAGGCTAAATTTTATGATAAGCTCATATTGAAATGTGTACACTCTAGCATGTTACTTTACCCACACAAAAAGGATTAACACACATTTGTGATCTTTCAACATCTTACCATCATGGAATATTTTAACTACATGCAGAAATTGAATGGAAGTTTAAACAAATAAACATATAAATCTCTGTAAAGAAACATATTCATTATTATACTAAATACCTTATATCTCATGAGTAGAGCAGTTGAGGTCTGCATTAACATCAGCTTGTCATGCTTATTTTGATTGTATTCCATTCAACCTTGGTTTGTCATGTGTTTCAATCAACATTGATGCATTTAAAATTCTTATTTAATTCCAGCTTTTTGAAAATGAAAGACAATCAAAAGTATTTAATGAACGATTATGGTCATATCAGAATTTGAATAAATAATTCTTTGATTTTTCAAATATTAACATTTTTCTCACCTTTTCATCAGTAGTTTATGAATGAAGAGGAGGTTTCATTTGTAATACACACATGAACTAGACTTATTTAGCCCATCCATTGAAACATCGAAGAGGGCAGCATATACATTTTATATTTTTCAGGAAAACAGTACATTTTATATGTCAAATTGGAGTTTAAAATGCCACAGAAACTAATAAAAAGGGATTGTAAATCATCACCTTTAACTCAAACTTTAGTATTATTGTCTGAAGAGAAGAGTAGCCCTAGACACATCTGAAAAAAATTCTTTACGTAAAAACAATGTTATATAAAACTAAGAAGTGTAATGCTATCGACAAAGTATAAAGGTATTGTTATGAAAGTTTAAAACACTTTAACTCCTTACATAGGGGTATATAAAATGCTAAAAGTATTAAGATAGTATGGGGATAGAAAATAATTTCTTACAAAGTAGTCATTTTTAAACTAAGAACCATATGTTCTTAAATATACAGGGTTATTGGCACAGGAAGGCATTTTATAGATCACTTCTGGAAGCACATAAAGATTACAAGGTTACAAGGAGAAAAGAATAGTGAGGGTGGAGGTACTACTATGTTTATCCAGAAAATTGTAATTAGTTAAATTTCATGGATTTGTCTAGTTAAAAGTCATTTTCACTTCTACCACTTAGGCCACAAGCTTATCCCCCAAACTGTTCATACAAGATTCAGATGTTTTAATGAACTGTGAAAGGCAAATAAAAAAGCTAACTACAGTGGTGTGATTTTATTAAAAACAAGATCCTGGACAGAACTATAGAAAGTGTGATATTATTTCAGCATTTTGATATTATCATCCAGAAAGAATGTGGCAATGTTCCGTGAATACCATGCTAGTATTAATTTGAGAGTTACTGGGTTTTTAAACATTTTTTTTCTAAATATTTATACATTAAGTTACTTGTGGGTCTGTGGTTATTCATTACAAAATCCCTAGTAACATATCATTTAAACTAAAATAACATCAGTGTATGCAGTTAAACCCAATAATTATTATTTTGATACTATATGTATCTTACTTAGAAAATGCTTGATTCACAGGCAAGGATATGAAATTAGTCAGTATGTGACCCCAGTTGATAGTGAACAGTATAAAGAAAGGCAGTAATTAGGGGGTAATATGTTTAATTAAATGTCAATTAATATATCATCCTGAGCACTTCATTTTTATTGGTAGTTGTATTTCTAGCTCTCAGCTGTGTTTGGTAGATGTTTTTTGTTTCTTCTCTTATACAATGACATATTTAATGTCTGTGAAATGGGACAAAAAAACAAAAACTTTTAAGTTTCTATACCTATAGCTGATTGCTTTAAACAGACATCTAAGAGAATTGCACCAAGTAGTTTGAAGTGTTAAAAATTCCTCTGCCCTTGTACAAACTTTACTTAGACAGATATGTAGAACAGTTTTTGCTAAGAATAATAAGTTGACTTATTATCCAAAGTTCTGTTTTGAAAAATTGTCTTTATTTAATTATTACTCTTTTGGTTAATTAGCTTGTGATCAGTTTTGTATTCTTTTAATAATAAATTTAATGTTGCAAATGTTATATAGTTGTTTTTGTCTTCCTGCTAAAAGCTTTCAGCAAACAGTCAGACCCTATATGAACAACAAAGTCCTTACAGGAAAGTTATAATTCAGGGTATTTAGCAAAAGAGAAATAGTTTGAGATGTCATAGCCTGATAGTGCCAATTGTTAATTCAGTATAATATATGTAGATAGGTAAGTGACCAGTTAGATCCATGGGTAAATAATGAAGTTCTTTAGTACAACATAATCAGTAAAATTTGTTCATAGTGTTTCATTTTAGAATTGAGTATGTGATACTTTAAAAAAGTCACATATATGTTGAAGGTGTAGAAGAAGTGTTTAAATAAGACTATTTGTGTTTTGTCACAGAATCATGTGCACTTGAAATGAAAAATTACACCAGAAGAACCTGAATGCTTACAAAACTAACCATTATTGATTCAGTTTGAAAAACAATATAGATTGTTTGATCAAATAAATCAAAAGTTGTTTTTATTTACTTATGTGTTTAAAGTGTATAATGTACAGTTTTTCATTGTGTTAAAGCATTTTATACTTTTATTTACTAGTATTCGTTATTATGGACCACTAAACAACTAAAATTGAAAACAAGGTGGAAACTTGTAATTATTTAAAAACAACTCTTAAGAGTCTCACAGCCATTATTCTATGATAAAACTTGATAAATTTTGGTGTTATGTAATTACTCGTAGATTACCTCATTGTGCACTGTACAGTTTATGAACCAAAGGATGTTATTGTGAAAAATCTATGATCAGAAATCCTTTAAAAGCCATAGTTCACTGATTACTATACCTGGACTACAGAACTGAAGGTTCATTATTTTGCAAACATGTAATGCTGAAATGTGCTTCTCATTTTAGAGCCATGGATGTGTTATAAGAGTGATGGTTGTATTCCACTATTTAGCCATATAAGAATTTGTGACTACCAGTCTTTTACATAATGTGTCACTTCAAAGTTAGTTGGCTATGTGTAGAAAGCCCTTGTGGAGCTTTGTGCAGAAGATCTAAAAATCAAACAAATTTCATACATACAACATCAAAAATTATTATAGAAACAGTGAATAAATTTGGTATAAAATACAAATAATGGAATGCTCCCTCTCCATTATATGAAAATGAACTACACCAGATTACAATCACACCTGGATAATTTGTACCATGATTGGTTGTCATTTCAGTCAACCAGACAGTGCTATATCAGCCTAATGCCTACTGAAGTACTGGAAAATTTACTATTCCCAGCAGTAGTGTGGCAAATGCACTCATGGCTCTTTGAACAGAAGTGCCACATAATGATAAATTTGTATAAATAAAAGTTCTTGTTAGTGAAATATACTTCATATGACAAATTGAGACAAAATTTCGAGTTTCAGTAGAAATGTGTGGGAACTAAAGAAGTAGTGCAAAATGAGTACTATTGATAATAGAAACAGGTGAAGTATAAATCCTAAACTTTTTAAAGGCAATGTTAAGAAAGTCATGGTGTACTCTTTACATGATACATGGAAATCCAATAATCTAGCTGCAAGTACAGGTGTGAATATTACCTCAATAGCATTTAGATGCTTATTTAAACTAATGACCTCAGTGGATGTGAAGCTGCTCAAAGAAGAGAGGACCATATCTGTTTTGTTTTTTTTAATCTACACAATACTTCTTTCAGATGCAATAATATTTTTATCCATCATGCCATTCCCTCAGAAACAAGACCTGTTGGGCAGGGATTAATAATTCAATAAAACAGTAATCTTAAGCCTGCTGAGGAAAACATCAATGAAGCACTTGCAACCATGACTTGACCTGCACAAAGTCATGATATTTATATTATTAACATTGTTTGGACTTACAGGAATATAGCTGAATAATATGGGGGCAATATTTCATAATCATAGATAAACTAATGATTGCATAAAAATATGGTGTGCTGCTGTTGTTGAAGGAAGTGCAATATACTGCTTTTCTTTAGTAATTTTTGTATTTAATGTACAAATAACAAAATTGACTATTTTGTAGCAGTTACTCATTGTTTGTGACTCCTGTACATATCTTCTGTGTATTCCATAATTGTTTCCAGTACATTATATTTATTTCTTTAAGTATAGTTCAAAACATTATATATAAATTTTCCATTCATCCTCATCTGTTTTAGAATCATCATGATGGGATAGAATACAGTCACTCAGTTCCCACTGTTTCTGTCACACCAAATCTTACAACAGGATTACCAGCTGGTATGTTCACAATGGGAACTCCAACCAGCATTGCCGAACAACTGTTAGTTGCTGTCCAAAATATGAATGGTGCTACCTCTGCTGATTCTAATGAAATATCCAAAGGAGAGAGCTCAGGTAACAATCTGGATCATTATAATTAATTTTCTAGAACAGTAATCATAAAATATAGCATTAGTAATATAAGAGAATGGCAGATTCAGAAGCACCAACTGAACATCAACATCTCATAAAGAAATAAATTGATGATTAAAAAAAAATTATTCATATAAAAAAATCTATCCTATTATTTCCAAGGTAAAAATCATGGTGATGGGAGGGTTATATTTTTTCTGTTTTCAAATATTTGCACAAAAGTACTCAAAGATTATATGCACTAACTATTTCTAATTTTGAAGTGGTAAACTATAGGGAAGGTAGATAGTTAATAGCATCTATTGCCAACTCAGTAGCTACTCTTACCTGACCACATACTGTGGTTTGATTGTCACATTTCTAGTGAACCAATGTTTTTTAGTTTTGGCAGTAATGAGACATAAATAATGGACCTGTAAATCCAGAATCTAGCATTTTAACCACTGAGGCCATTCTTGTCATAATGGGAGCAGAATGATAAGGTAATCTTTTTAAAAGAAAAATGCCTTGGTATACTTAAATTTTGAAAGTAAGTCTTTCTTAAATTGTCACTGAAGTAATTAATAATTTTTCAACCAAAGTTAAACAAATGTATGTTCTGAATGATATATGTTTGATCAATATTTGCAGTAAAAAGTTTGAAGTATGAAGTAAACTGTATCTGGCATTAATTGAATTAAAAACAATTTTTTTATTATGCTGTAAGATTTGCTAAGATTTATCAAATTATTTTTATTGTCCTTATAAAAGAATGTGTTTTAATATTTTTTGTCTTTGCCATTTAATGAGATGAGGAAAATATTAAATTAGCCATAATTTTCCTTTGTGCAATTCCTTAAATTTAGACTTTTTATTGGAATACATTTTTTTCATCAGCTACTAAAAAGAAATAGTGCAAATCAAAGTTATTGTTTTTCATTTAAAAAAAGCAAAGACTGATAACATGATTGTTTTTTATATCTTTACTCAATGTTTTATTTGCTCAAAAATAAATTAATTAAATTAGCAAATGCACTTTAAATCAAGATCTTGGATCAAATTTCATTCATATTATTATATATTATAAGTAGCTGATGTTATATTTTTCAAACCTCATGTTTCATTGTTGAGTATTACACTGTTTTGTATTGTTAGCTTATTGTATGTATTTACAACTAAACAGCTGGTTAAATGTAAGATATTACTGTAATGGCCAAAAGTATTGTTGACAACAAGAGTATCCAACTGATGAAACAATGCACTGTAATCCTAGAAAAGTATACTTAATTAATTATGATCATTACCAGTTAGGTTTCAAGTAGGTAGCTTGCTCTGTTCAGAAGTTAATATTAATACTAATACTAACAGTACATGTTGGTACTATTGTAAAGTCACAAGGTAGTTTTTCATTTCTCACAGAAAAGTTTATGTTTTATAAATATCAAATAACACATCCAAAAAAATCAGAATAATACTCTTAAAAAACCCAGTACTGGTCATCACTTCAGGGAACAGATGATCATAAGAGCAAGCCTACTTGAAGAAATTACTTACATAATGGTAAATCAAAGCTAAGAAAATAATTTAATTTTAGTTTAACTTTTTCTGACTTTATAGATGATTATGTAATTCACTGTTAGTTTGAAGTACTGAGTAGAAAACAAAACATAGAATCACAAGTTCCTGGAGTCATAAGTAGAACTCAGAATAAAGCTTTACCAATTTCAGTTTGTTTATAAATGATGATTAGCCACTTCTGAAGCTACATAGCAACAGTCAGCTAATATGTTTATGTTAAAGCAAAAAGCTACTGTTAAAATATTCAAATCCACAGTCTTTGACTAAGATTGTATTTGCTCCGGAAGCACTTGCTTCTGTTGGAGTAAGATTAATTTGTAGGTGACAGGGGGAGAAGTGCAAATGAGATTTTTGTTTTGCCTAAATAATTATTATTATTCTAGCTGAAGTAAAAGATGCTCATTTTTGGTTTGCTTGATTTAATTATTCCATTTTTCAGTCCACAGTTAACTTTTTGTATTCTAATGCTTGAAGAATGTGACTGCTTTGTAATATACTTTTTATTACAAATATTTATCACATTATTTAAATACTAGTTATATATAACAACTGAAAGGTTAACTATGACTAAAAAAGTAATGGTTTTTAGGAAAATTAAAACATCAGCATCTGTTATATATCTTCTTGGCATCTTTTCCCTTCTGCTTAATAATTACCTTTTAATGATAGATATACTAATAAAACTGTGGTCTCCACTTTCATTCTAGTATAATTTGTTTGATATGTTTGTATTAGAATTAGTGAAAACTTAAAATGTAGTTTACTTAGATTAATGAAATACTTTGCAAGATTGTGAAAATGATTTTAAATAGGATTTAATGATCATTCTGGAAACTATTATAACACAGTATCTCCACAAGAAGTC
The DNA here is from genome assembly GCF_004210375.1 of Tachypleus tridentatus. NCBI lineage: Eukaryota > Metazoa > Arthropoda > Merostomata > Xiphosura > Limulidae > Tachypleus > Tachypleus tridentatus. Next base: position 4,696,206 of record NC_134827.1, on the reverse strand, counting down.
ATAAAAAAAGGAAACATTAGAAAGGTTGTTAACAGCATTTATAATATATGTTGACTGTTTCTTTTCTTAGCCAATGCTTTACTTGCTGCTAAACTTGGTAGTAGTGGTATTGGAATACCTGGATCCACTGCAACAATCAATCCTACATTTGGTGGTTCCCCTCTTCGTGGAGTTGTGGGTCTAACAGGTCTTCCTCAATTGGTCCCATTTGGTGGTATGTCAGGACTTACAGGCTTCAATATAGTTAATCAGCTAGTTTCAGCAGCCCATGGTTTACAAGCCACAGTGTCAGCAAACCCAACAACTACCATAGCTAATAATGGAGTTAGCACAGCCATGACAAATGCAACTCCAGTAAGTGTCAGTGCTGCTGCTAATAGTCAACATAATGTTCAACAGGTAAGCTTTCTTAATAATAAACCTGCCATGTTTTGATAATTATCATTTTATTATTTCAACAAAGACAATTTTTTCAGAATTCGGGGTTGTGTTTTAGACTAAAAGCATCTGTCAGGTGTTTTATTTAGTTCCTGTTCTATAGGACACTGTTATTATGAAGAACAGCAATACCAAAAATACAATAAACAAATCAAAATAAACAAAATATGTTGACTAAATTTCCATTTCATACTATACTCATTTCACTTGTAATTTACTAACTTTAAATACTAGTAAAACAATATGTACAAATACTATTTGTTTATTATACATCACCACATACTGTACATTTGTTAACACTGAAATACATAAACCTCCTGATTAGTTTAAAGATCCTTTATAAGGAATACAAAATAAAATATGGATATACTTATTTACATTATAAATATTTTGTCTCAGTAAGAAAACTCATACAAGAGTAATCCTTAGGTTTAAAACAAGTATTCAGAGATGCTGGAAATGCTTGTCAATAAAATATATATATAAAAAATATAAAAAGTTAAATAGAGATAAAAAAGATACAAAACAAAATGAATACATGAAATACAAACTACAACAACTATAAGAAAACAAAGAGTTCTGTATCTTTTTTATTTTTTATGTGTTTTATAGTTGTTATCTGTAAGGACTTGTACTGGTTTGACATTTGCTTAAGATTACTTTTTGTTTTTGTTTCAATAAAAACTTCTTCAGAGCCTTTGGATTTCAGTTTTACAAGTGATGCATGTTATTACTTTCTTTTGTTTTTATTTTAAATGTTTTATTCTTCAAGTTTTACTTCTGTATACTGGTGAAAAAGTTTTGTTCAAACTTAATGTTTTTCTTACAAACATTCATTCTTAAAGACAAATGTAAAACACCTTTATTAGTAATAATCAGAACCAACCTTAGCTATAGGAACTTACTTGTATGTGGTTTCATCATGATAAATTCTGTGTTTCTACTTGAAGCTTAAAATCTTAAATTGAAATATAATCAAGTTTTGCCTAAATTGAAATATTTTACTCTTTGTGAGTTAAATTTTATAAGTTAGAGTCACTTACGTAATACACACAATTAAGTAATTATGATGTAGACAACAAAAAAGGAGCCCATTTTTACAATCATCTCTGTTTCCTGTAAGGCTATAATTTGGTACTGTATCCTCAATATTCATCATTATTTTGGAACATTTGAAGCATTTTGGTTTATGGATAATACAACTAAAAAAACTATAAGTTCTTGATAAAATTTGTGAACTGTAAAATGGTACCATAAGTGTTTTCTCTAGTTGTTCAGTAGAATCACCTACAGACTTATGGAATCTGTGAGTATCAGTTTCTATCCAATTCCATGCCTGATTGGAAAATAAATTGATCTTGAAGGAATAAATGCACTGTATATTTACCAGCATCTTTATTTGATCTGGATATCATTAATTAACAGTGTAGGATGGAATTTGTACTCTGATGTAATTCATGGTATGACAAGATTATGTAACTTGTTACACAAAGGAGAATATGTTAGAAAAATTCTTCTTGCACCCAGTCCATCTCACATAACACAAATATAAAAGTAGAATATAAATATTAGGAATTTACTTTAACAATAAGCTCAATATATATAAATATATAGAAAACATTTAAAGGAGTAGTAGTTTTCATTATGTTCTTATTCCTAGAGCTGACAGTCAAACATTGTTGAGCAGTCCGTGTAAAAAAAATCAATATAATAATATTATGGCATTAATTTAAATTTTTATATTAGCCTGTTGATGACTAATAGTTTGTGAATGACAGGGTATATATAGTTTTGTTGTGATATGTAGAGGTACACATTTTTAAATGCTGGCAGTTCTGAATTTTTCAAAACTTGTGTGGCTTCCTAGAAATTTTTCTCAAATTTTTTATTATTATTATTATTAAAGCAATAGAATGAATCAGCTAAAAAGGAAAAAAAAACATACTCATCCAGTAGTCAAAGTATAATAGTAAAACTTGTTGTCTTGGGCACTTTGTGATACAAGTTCAGGAAACATCTAGTCACCTCTCGTGTATTACTGATTTTTTTACGTGTCATTATAAGAAACCAACTTCTCAAATTCAAAACTCTTTTCTTAGTACTATAAAATATGAGTTCAGTTTTAGTAATTTTACAACTGTTCACAATTTCTTATGATATTTAGATTGTTTCTGTATTGTTTTATCAAAATAATGTACATAAACCATCATTCATAATAATTCTAAGAATTCCAAGTATTTCTTTATTGTCATCTTTTTCATTTTTAATGCAAATGAGTGTTAGCCTTTATCATTCATCAACTAATTTTTTTACATATTTTTTTTATATTCCTCTATCATTGTGCTTCATAATTCTTACCTGACCTTCAGCTATTGTGCTTTGATTGCATTTTCTAATATAATCTCATGTAAAAAATTTAACATGAAGACAGAAAGGATATAGCATGTGGAAAGAAGATTTTTTTAAACCCTTAAATGGCAGCCATCATCAATTGATCCTACTTCCTACAACATTCTTGCTGTTTAAGAGGTAAAGAGTGCCTGATAATATTTTCTCAAGGGTTTTAAAAGAGGTTAAAGATTGGATATGTGAGCTGCTTACTACTATTTTTTGTCAGTCCTCAAATAATGGGCAGGTACAAAAGGATTGGAAGTTAACTAATGTAACTCCTCTTTTTAAAGGAGGTGATAAAAACTGCCCTAGTAATTATAGAGACATTAGTGTTACATTAGTTGTACAAAAAGTTTTGGAAAGTCTGTTAAAAGATGCTTCGAAAAGTCATTTAACAAATTTTATAATTTTATTGGATAGTTAACATGGTTTCAGTAAGGGAAAAATCTTGCCTTACAAATCTTTTGATATTCTTTGAAAAGGTTACTGCTTATGTAGATGAGGATAAGAGTGTAGATTTGGTATATCTGGATTTTTAGAAAGCATTTGACAGGGTGCCACATAAAAGGCTTGTAAAAAATTATCTGTATAGATGTGGAGGATAATTTAGCAAATTGCATAGAAGAGTGGCTGGATGGAAGAAAGCAGAGGGTTGTTACAAATGGTCTTAGGACCTTTGCTCTTTATGATTTACATCAATGAGATAGATGAAGGAACAATCAATAAATTACTTAAATTTGCAGATGATATTATTGTCTAGGATGTCACTAGCTATGGAGAGGGTGCTGCTGATTTATAAAGGATTTAGACCATTTAGGGAGTTAGGTAAATAAATGGGATGGCTAATTAATTATATTAAATACAAGATAATGTATGAGAGTTAGCATAACTTGTATGGGAATAACCTTAACAATGTTCTGAAAGAAAGGAATCTTGGTGTAATTGTCGACCAGTCTATAAAGCCATCCAAACAGTGTGTTGTTGCTAATAGTAGGACAAATAGAATTTTAGGTTGTATTTACAGAAATATCAAATAAAAGTCTAAAGAGGTTATAATTTCATTGTACCTGTCATTGGTTAGGCCAGATTTGGAATATTGTTTTCAGTCTTGGGCCTCATATCTTAGGAAATACACTGAATTTTTGGAAATTGTTCAGAGAAGTGTTTCTAGAATGATGCCTAGGACAGAGATGTTGAAAGATCTCTTCTCTTAAACCGTTTTCTCATTAAAAAGAAAAAAAAAAAGAGAAGGGATCTGATTGAGGTGTTTAAGATGTTGATAGTGTTGATGCATAGTCTTTTTTTGTACTAAACAGCAAGAATAGTAAAACTAGGAGACACAAATACAAATTTTGGTGAGGTAGAAGTTATGTTCAGCTAAGTTTTATCTTTCTAACAGGGTGGTTGGCCTTTGGAATAGATTTCCTTCAAAAGTTGTAGAGCCAGTAAATTTAAGTGAGTTTAAAAAAAATTTGATAAGTATATGAATGATAAGAGCTGGCTTTAATAATATACATATATATATTTATTAATAGCTTTAGTTTAGTTTAGAGGATGAAAGAGCTGAGATGGACTAATAGGTCCCATTTTGTCCCAAAATGTTTTGTCATGTTTAATACATGCAGTGTAAGCTAGTGATTTTTTTTATCCTGATTCTATGTGGTGTATGTTTGTGAAGCTAAGATAGTGATTAGAGGAATAAAAGAACACATTATGATAAGAAGTATTTTTAAAACACATGTTAGTTTAAATTTTAACCATCATATATACTCTACTCTTTCCAAACCTTAACCTCAAAACAGTGGAGATATTCTTTACTATACAAGAAACAAATTTTTATTGGTTTAACTTTCTCAACCCTTACTGTTAACAATGAGCATTTCTTTTGTGTTGTTAATCTTAACAACAGTATCATTATTGCAGTTTTATATGTGTGTATATATATATATTTCTTCTCAAAGAAATCCTGACATTATAAACTTACAAACTATTTTAAATAACAACTAAAACTTAATAATAATAATTAAACACCTATATTCTTAACACAAAGATTATTTTGGCAACCACATGTGTTAGAGTGCAGCAAAAAGTTTATATCAAGAATAGGTCTGTCAAGTAAGCAACATTCATTAATCATGATTGCAATACATCCTCTGTTATCACAATCTACAAATTCTATATGAAACCCTTAATTGAATACTGATGCATGTCTGATTATTCCATGGCTAAATAATCTTTCAACAAACTCCAAAAATCATCTGTTCTGTACTCTGATCTCCTACATTAATAAAAGTAGTTTTTCTTTTACATTTCCACTAAGACTGTAAGTTAAAAAAAACACATATTTTTTTCTGTATTAGAGTTTATGAACCAACAACACTATTTCTCCTAAATTTATAGCATAAATACTATAAGACATTCAAATATCATTATTTTTAAAATAGTAAACAGTAAGTAATTTGAACTTTTTTTTTGCTGACAGTTGTACTGCAGTTGGTTAACTGACACAAATGACTCAAGAATTAGTTCATAATTTGTTTTTTAATTCATTTCATTATCATGTTTGCACCCTAAGGCATGAGAAACTATTTGCATTTCTATTAACAAGATGATGGCATTTATGAGTACATAATGAAGTACTACATTGTTAAATATAATTAGAAATACAACTTGTTATACTGTTGGTTTTTCTTTGATAACATATTTACCAAATTTCATACATTTTTCATATTCATATTTCCCCCCATTTTGTGCAAAGCAGTTAAACTACTGTAAAATGTCATTTTAATTTTTTGTCTCATTGTGTTATCTCAGGTAGCAAACCCAGGGTTGTCACAGCAGGTTGCCATGACACCTCAATTCATATTGGCAGCAGGGCAACCTATTCAGGGTATCCAAGGAGCTCAGTTGCTCATTCCCACATCTTCTGGTAAGAATTTATTATTGGTCAGTTTTTGTAATTGGTATTCACCTTTTTTCTTTATTTTAGAACAGAATATTTATGTATATGTAGTTTTCATTGTTTAAGGATTGATACATTAGGGACATTACTTCAATTCTTTAGTACTTAGCATTGTACTTTAAAAGTGAGATTTGTAAGAGAGTAATTAAACAGAATCAAATGTTTCAACAGGAATTGCAAACTGATGAGAATTATTTATATCACTTGGACCAGAATAACTCTTTCCAAACATTTTATTTACTTCATTTTAACTGTAGAATCAAAAATCAAAAATGTAATAAATTAACTACAAAGTATATGAGAAACATTAGTTAGCTTTCTTTTTTTATTGGTAAGAGCAAAGTGACATTTTGAAATAATGGTCATTCATAAAAAATGAATAAAATAAAAGCAGTAGCACTGTATTTAAATTTTCACAAGTTATATCAACACTTTTAAATTAACTTGTGTCACTTTTGAAAATTACACTTAGTAATTTTTAAATTTGATAAATCTTTAAAGAAAGAAATTTAATAATGTGTTTGCATTTTAAAAAGCATGTTATATATGTATTTCTTAGCTAATTTAAGAGATGTTTATAAGAGTTTAACAAAAATTTAACCTTCAATTTCTTTTGTTTTGAAATTAACCATTTTAACTTGGATCAGTTTTTGAAATGCTTAAAATTTTGAAATGGATCATATTTCTATCATCAGGGATCAAGGTATTATTTTACTTTTTGATAATAACTGATATTGTTCTATAGGTGTTGCAATTCAGCAGTTGATTACAATTCCAGTGTCTCAGTATGCTGGAAACCAGCTGGTGCAGATGATAACAACCAATGGACAAATTTTTACAACAACCCTGGCAAACTTACAATCACTGTCCCAACCATATCAGATCCCAGGCATTTCTCCAGCAAATTCTGCAGGTTAAAATTGAGTCATTTTCACTATCAGTTTTTATCTAATTATTGGATAAAATATTCTAAGAATTTAAATTATTCTTTTATCATTTTAGAACATATTTCAGACATGTTAAAAATATGTAATTTGAATGTCGAGTTACAATTAAGTAAATATTTTATCACAAATATTTATTTTACTAACCAGTACTTCTAAAGATTTATTTTTTTTAAATATTTATCACACTTGAATTCTCAATTTAAAGGATCCTCAAATCTACAACCACAGTCGATGATAACTGCAGGAAATTTGACTAATCTTATACCTCAGCTACTGACCAATGCATCTGGACAAGTTGTAGCTGTTGGGCCACAGGTACTACTTTTTCTATCTGTTATGATTGTATTAGTTTGTTGAATCTTATGGGCTTTTTCTGCAAGGGAATTATTTTCCTTTGAGTTGTTAGACAGAATCTAGGGTTGTGTTGGTTCTGACTTCTGTGAAAATATGATTTGTGAAAGTATTTAATTTAGTGAGGAAAACAAACTTTTATTGGCTGAATAATACAAACTTAAATTCTATGACTTGTATAGTCCAGAATGGGCCTTTTTATATTGATAGGGGAAAAGTGAAATGACTGAATGGTTTAACTGGTTAATTGGTGCTTTTTCAGTGGTATCTCTGGGTTAATTCTAAACTGTAGTTTATGTAAGCATGTACCTTTTCATTTATATAGTTGAAGAACTAATTTCAAACCTTGATTGTCACTGGTTGTGACATCCTTTAAAATATTTGAAAATTGGTACTAAATTAACAATTCTTAAGGTTAACTTTGTAGGTTCAAAGATAGGCCTTGTTAATAAAAGAGGAGGAGAGTAACAGAGCAAATTATTATTCTAGTTAATAAAAAGTGTTTTAGTTTTACTAGTTATTTCTTTAACATTTTAGCATTGTTTAGGTGTTTACTAAAAGGGATCTGATTAGTAAAATATATTTAGTTTTGTTTATTCTGAAAGGTTTTGATTAACTCAAGAACTGTGGTCCAGTCATTCAGAAAATTATCTTTTTTTTGTTGCTAATTGTTGAAAATATTTCATAAACATATGGTTATCAATTTATCATTGATTTTAAGTACACTGCCTGCTTATTATAGAGACTTGTCAATTACCATTGTAATGGCTAATTCAAAAACTAGAAACATAGTCAATAAGCTGCAAGTGTACTTGACTTATTATTTACAATGTTTTTTTTCATTTGGTTTCAATATGAAAAGCACAGTTAAAGAAAAAATATCTTGCAGCTTATATATCATTAATTTTATTTTTTATCTTAGTTCTGTTTTATGTACCTTGTTTAAATTTAAGGACAAGGTTTGGGTATTAAAATATGTCTGTGTTTTTTAAACAAACTACTTCTGTTTGCTATTAGTAGGTTTACATTGTTACCATGGTTTGTTTTTTACACTATAATTGCCAATGTATAAGATATCACTTTTTACTCTTAACAAAAGTAATGTCCTAGACTTGTTTGACAATAGAGAGTATCCTAAAGAGTACCATAAAGAAATACACTTAATTTTCTCTAAAAATCCAAGGCCTTCTTATACATCGAATCCTCTTATATATTAATAAATATGGTATGTATGTTTGAAAGAACACCTTGATCCACATACTTGAGATTGGTTACTTATCTACCATTATTACAACTAGCTTCTTCATAACTGGTAGTGTTTGATTTTATTTATGAAAAAAGTTTTTGTATAAAAAATTGCTCATCACACAGCACTTGAAGCCAAGTTTGAACACAAGTCATTCTTCATTTTTACTGTGTTAGTTGTAAAATTATTTTACTCACAAGACAAGAAACTGAAGTGATTTCTGATAGCAGTAAAAGTATTTTAACAAATACTTACGTTTTTGGTCCATATGGTTCAAAGAATTTTGATAATGATCAAAAGACATTCTCAGTAGTAGATTGTAATATTTATCTTAACTGAAAAGTTGTTAATGTGCAGTCTACTTGCCAGAAATTTGTGTTGTAAATCAGAGTAATAAGTCTGACCTCTAAGACAACCTAACAGATTAAACAAAACATAATTGAAGCTATATTGATTTTTTACTATATAGGTTTTTACTCAGCCTGTTATTCCACCAAATCAGTCTACAGCTAATCTTGTCCAAATGGCTCCACAGTTGGCAGCACAACTGCAGCAACAACAGTTTCTCCAACAGCAACAACTACTCTCAGTACAGGAAGAGAAGCAAATCTCACCACAAAACAGTAATCAGCCAATTGCATTAGTGTCCAAATCACAGGTGAGATGAGATGAAAATATAGAAACAGACAAATTAAGAGTCAGACATTATTGTGTAGTTACTGCTTATTCTCAAATATTTAAATAAAACTGCAAGGAAGAAACATTATTAAATTTGTCATTACTGTGATACCAGGCATCATATTTCTCATTTTTTCAAGGAGTGAAAGTTTACAGGAATGATATAAATACAAAAAATGTTGAAACTTTTCAAATTATTTTAGTTTTTAATAGATTTAGTATTTCCACATTATTTTTAAAGCAACAGTTTTATTTTATAAACAAGATAACAGTTTGCCTCAAACTGTAACACAACATTGATAAACTCTATCACTATTACTTAGCCTTATTTTATAGCTATTTTATAAATGGCAACTTTTCATTATACAAAGTAGATGTATATATATGTGTGTATTCTCAAGTGAAACTGATTTTTCTAAAAAGGTGACCAGATATGTCTGAAAAATAAAAAAAGATTTGACAAAATATTTAATGTGAAGCACAGTGAAGTTTGTTTTGAATTTCGTGCAAAGCTACTCAAGGGCTATCTGCACAGCATAGTGGAGAATCTTTATTCAAATTCAACACGAAAAACAGTGTGTATTTATATGATACTCACTTTTATTATAGAGCAAAATTGAAAACTATTTCTCTTTTGAGGTTTTATTTCCAGAATGACTTGTACCACCCACTTTATTGGTCATTTCTGTTCAAACATATATGAGGACATAACTTCAAGGTATCACCTGAATGCCAACAGAACAAATGGCTGTCTAACTTCACATACCATGCAGCTATCTTTCTCACAGAAAGACAAAAGATGTTATCTTTGGTTATCTATAGCAGTAGACATTTAACAGCACAAATGAAACTGCACAGATACATACATAAATTAAAATGAAAATATAAAACCTTTTGTGAAAAGTATATTAAAAAGTATTACACAAGTATTGCACAAACATGACATTTGTAATAAATGGTTTAATTTCCATTAAACAAAATTTTTAAAGTTTGGACATTATAGATTCCCATAAAATTGTAACCAGTTTAAAGTGCTCTTATGCTTTATCTCTCTAATCTCTAATTTTTTTCTGTCTTTTTTTGACATTTTAAAACTTCAGTCTATCATTAACAAGAACAGGAGCCTATTTTGTTCACATATGCAGCACATTTCTTAGATTACTATCATATAAAATAGATTATAATATACAAATTTTAAAAATAAATTTTATTTTGTGAAAATATTAAATGGTGGAGCTATCTACACACTATTGATCTCATTTATTTGAATTTAGTGTGATTAATATGTCTTCAGCTTTTCATGTTCAATATGTTAAAGTTTTTTGAATTCAATATTTTACTAATACACTAAAATTCATCAAAAGTTCAGTGTTTTGAATAATGGTAATTCATTGAAATAATGAGAATATAAAATACCTGCTTATTACATACCAAAATGTGTTATGTTAAAATGAACAGTTTCATAATTCAGTAGTTTTTCAAGATAATACATATAAGTTATTGATACAGATTAATTTTTATTGCTTTTATCTTAGTTGCTATATTAAACTGCATAAATCATACAAGCTCTACATTATTTGTGTTATTTTGAGCATTTTTAGACAAAATCATTCTGCTTGTTTTGCAGTTATTTTTATTATTTGAACTTGAATATTCCTTCACTGAAATTGTGTTTTGTTGATAATCTATTTGACTGTTGTAAAGTTAGGCTTTCCTGCAAAACACTGCTTAACATATCATGATTAACACATATTATGGATACATAAACTATACTATGTGCTGTTTACTTGTACATGTTCATAAAGGGGCACATATTGATTCAAATTGCACTTCAAATCTTTATTTTCATTAGTCATTTTGGTACTTCCTCTCTTAAGCCATTGTAAAATCTGTCTAAACAAATACTATTTTTACAACTACAATGTTCATTGTGATGTGGCTCACTGATGGCTCAGTAATAAACCAGAATGTTGCTAGTGCTAAAATTGAAGTGGTGAACATAGCACAGTTAGCCATTGCACATCTTTGCAATTAAGAAAAAAGTAATTGCAAATTATTTATGTAATTAGATATCAAGCATAAATCAAATGTTTTATGTAATTGACATAATTTACTTAAAATGCATTGCTAATAGTTGTTACCTGGCATCTTTTAGTTTGTTAAGTAAATTATATTTATTGCAGCCTTCAGCAATTACCATAACTCCTAGTTCACAAGCATTAGGAAACCAACAGCCAACATCTCAACTTTCACTGAATCAGGTTACCATGGTGACAGCTCATCTAGCTGCTCAGGCAAAACACAGTTCTTCTGTACAAGTGAGTGTCAAATAAAAATCAAATTAAACTGATGTTTAAGACAGATTGTTAAAGAATAATGCTAGCCTATCTAATTCAATCTTTCTGAAATAATTTTAAAAAACAATTTATATATGATGTACTGGAATAAATTTGAATATCTATCATTATTTTTGCTTTTATTTTTTGGGTTTTCTCTGTCCATTGCACAATTTTGGAGGGATATTTGAATCTGTGATTTTATACAACAACAACATTTCTGTCTAAGGTTAAAAGTGTTAATTTATTCTTAGAGTTTAGACATTACTTAAACAAATACATTCATAGCAAAAAAACAAACTGAAATGTTGGATGTGTGTTTATTATTAAGGTTATAATTTGTTTTATTTCAAGTAACAATGGTTTAAAATGGCCAAGCGTTTGATTTAGAGCTAGGGGAGCTATCTTCTGTTAGAATGTTAATCTTCAAGAAAGCAGGATACAAGTAACAACAAAAACATCTGAGGTCAAATAACTTAAGAAAATGAAAAGAATAACTGGATAGGTTAGTCACAGTCATAGTTTAAAAAATACTTAAGCAATACAGCATCACATTTTTACTGAAGAAAAAGCATGGAAACTCTACATCATTTCATTTCAAAAACTCATTTACATCCTCATAAATGTACTTATACTTCCCATCATTTAGGCCCCTCACAAAGGTCTTTTCTATCTTGTTTTTTGCTTTCAGACATTAGTTATTCTTGAGGTTTATTCTTTACATTTCTCTGTTTTTGTTTTTATCATTTATTTCATTTGGGGCAGGAGGTGTGTCCCTTATAGTTCTCCATATTTAATTATATCCTGGAAGACTGTACAACTTTTAATATCCACAAAAGTAACTTACTTTTCTCTCTTTTTATTTTTCCTATTTTTTAAGGAAATATTCATTTTTTGTAGTACACATTTGTTTGGCTGTATTTGTTACTTCAGTTTCTTGAGATTTCACATACAAAATAACCTGACCATCTTATTAACGTATAAAATTTAGTTTCCTAAGCAAGAAGACTGAATGTATAATTTTCCTTCTTAAATATATTAATGCAAAACTATAAGCTTTAAGTGAATAATCATACTTATGTTGCTGCTGATGTTTAGTTTTATACCTCTGCAATGTATGCTGTTACAAAAGAAACTTTTTTTGTTAACTGTTGTTGTTGTTTTGAATTAAATGCAAAGTTACACAATGGGCTATCTGTGCTTTACCCATCATAGGTAAACCTAGTATTCAGCATTGTAAGTCCACAGACATACTACTGTGCCACTGGGAATTTTCATGTTAGTTGATTTAAGCATGTATATAGTCAGAACACATGTAAACATGCCAAAACATTTCTTTCTTTTCTAAGGTTTTTTTATATTTGATTTATAACATGCAGAATAATTTAAATATAAATAATGACCTCAAGAAAAATATTTTCAAATATTAATATAAACATAATAAACTCAGAATATTTTAATGCATTTAATAATCATATCCCAAAATGCCAAAATTATTTCTTGTTTTTTTCAGTACCTGTGTCTTTCAATTAATATCTTTTTATGTATAGACTGTCTTTTGAAATGGTGTCATGTGGAATATAATTGGCTTTGTGGTATTTATACTGTAGACAATGGCTCAACATTTGTCTCCAACACAAGATACCCCTCTCACTCATGCATCACAAGAAACTGTCAGAGGGGGGAATACCTTCACCAGTAGATGGCACTCCAACTATTGCCTCACTTCAAGCTTCAAGTATGTTTGGTCACAATACAGGCTAGTATTTTTTTATTCTTTTTCTTTATGGAATATGAATTTTTCATAGGATACATATATGTTAAGAATCTTAATTTGAATTGTGTAATGATTGCAAGTAGTACTATGAATGAATATAACATTAAAGGACGACAACAGACCTTTTTGTCTATGTAGGCTATTCTATCCCTTAAATTAAACTAAACACTGAAATTCAGCTATTTCTATTCAAATACTTATCAAGCTTTTCCCTAAACTTCCTTAAATTACAATATCTACTACACCTGAAGATAATTTATTTCAAAGTTCAACCACACTTTTAGAAAAAATAAAACTGTCTTAATTGAAAATGACTCCTGCCCTACCAGGATTTAAATTTGTGTCCCCATGTCTTACCATTCCCATAATTAAATATGAAAAAAAAATCAACACTATCAATTTTCTTATCAATCTTAAATATCTAAATTAGATCCCTTCTAATTTTTTTTTTGAAGAGGAAACAAGTTCAAAAATCTTCACCTATTCTTGTGTGACAACCTTTACATCCAAGTTCTCATCTTAGTAGCCCTCCTGTGAAAAAATTTCAAATTTTAGTATACTTTTTAAGATAAAAAACCAAAGACTGACACAGTGCTTCAAATGTGGATTAACCAGTGACATTATAACCTCTTTAGGTGTGTAAGCCTCCTTAGACATTATAGTTCTCTTTAAAAATTATGCCCTAAAAGCAACATATATTTTGTAATTCAAAACAGTAAGTCATGTGAGTACTGTATTATATCCTCTTTAAATGTGAGCTCAATGACTTATTGCAGATATATGAAATGAATTTTTTTTTACTTATCTTTATGTACAAACTTGAAAGATAATAAGCTTTCAGTTATATTTTTTAAAGACAAAATAAACAGCTGTCTATATCTAATTAATCTTTCATCCTATTGTGTAATAAGTTTGACATTTCTTACTTTCTGAGGAGAAACATATAATTAAGTTAAAAAAAGAAAGAAAAACATTGACCTTATATGGAATACAAACCATTTCATTGCATTTTTTCTACAAAATGGGTAATTTGTTGTTTTAGCCATTGCTTATTTTTTAGCTGGTGAACCATGTGATTCAAAACTATTTAAACAGTTGCTTTAAAAACGTCATAACCAGATGAGAGTTTGTTTTTTATTATAAATGTGAATTTTACTTTAAAACACTAATACTTCCAAATGGTACTGGAAAACATGTTACTCTGAATAAAGTTTCTGTGGATATTTACAGAACTGATCTAAAAGTAGGGTTTGCCAAAAAAGTTTCAGATGAACCAAGCTCTTAATGTGGTTAGATGTCATTCACTTACTGTCTCTTCATATTCTATTTGCTACTTACAAAAGTCCATGTCAAGATTTAGTAGAAACACTAAACATTGGTTGGAGTTTTGAAACAAAATACAAGGTTTTGATAATTTTTTTTTCATCTTCAAGTGAAGGTTTCACAACCACACTAATATTTGAAATAAGCGTGTGTGTTTTTCTTATAGCAAAGCAACATCGGGCTATCTGCTCAGCCCACCAGGGGAATCGAACCTCTGATTTTAGCGTTGTAATCCGGAGATATACCGCTGTACTAGCGTGGGGCGAACAATTTCTCAGCCCATCGAGGGGAATCGAACCCCTGATTTTAGCGTGTAAATCCTGAGACATACCACTGTACTAGCGGGGGGGCATGAAATAAGCACTGAAATTATTCACAATTTCACAGTGTAAACAAAAGAAATATAATCTAAGATAAACAAAATAATGAAAACTATATTCTGTGAAAAATAGCATGTCACAAACAAGCTTTTAAAGAATTCTAGAACATAAGTCTGCGTTTATTCAAATATTTAGTAAAGGTGTTTAATTGGAATGTTTTTTAATATTAGCAAATAAGGTACTGTAAGCAGTTATGTTCAAAAAACAATCCCTTAATCACTTCTTATGTGAAAGTTTTTTAACTTTTGAAAGTGATTTATGTGTAATTTTTATTTACTTATTATTCCTTTTGTAAAAGTGAATAAATTAGATAATTGTTTCACAATTTATGTACTGTATAGCACCATTATAATTTTAAGTGCAGTATATCATCCCATATATTATAATGTAAATGATTTTGTCATGACTATTCTGAATACAACTTATGTTTTGTGATATTCAGAAATATTTTGTTATTATAAATTGCAAAAAGCATTTTGTTTTAGTTAAGAAACAATTTTGATTTCTCTAAATTTCTTTTTAAGAAGTCACTTTTCTTAAAATCAGATAAATATAATACTAGAATATTGTGGTGATACTCACAGATATACTTTATAATTACCCACTGAATTAACAGTGTTGGTTTTAGACCTTAATTTTGTGAATCAAAAACTTTTATACAAATGTTTTTTTCATCATTGGTTCTAGCTAAGATCTTAAACAAATTAAGTGTGAGGACTATATCATACTCTTCTAGGGCATGTTCAACCATACTGAATTTGATGGGTGATATAAAATTTCAGTGTTATTTTTATATGTATAGGTAGTTACCTTTTGGTAAACCCAATATAACCTCAACTATTTATAAATTAACTTGTCCATGATAATTGCAAGAAAGAAATATGTTCTATAAATTTAAAAGATAATTGTAGGTAACAGTTAGATTTGAAAACACATGTTAATTATATTTGTCGATATGCCTTACTAGTGATCTGTTTCAGTTGATTCTTTATGACTGAAGAATACATAAAAGGTAGACAAATAATTGCAGGTTTATGTAGATACTTTAACTGGAATAATATTAAACAAATTCCTCTGATTTAAGTATTCAAAAACTTCAAATAGATAACATAATTTTATACAAGAAAATATTTGATGTTAATAAATTCATTGTGCATAATTTCATATATATTACATATTCTAAACATATAATAAACTAAGTCTAACTAAGTTCTTTTTATAAATGTATAGAATAAAACTTTCAGAATTCAAGTATAAATCTGTAAATGTCTTTTTATGATATATTTCGCATTGGAACTCTCAACTTTTGTTACAAATTAGTTTGTCCAAAAAAAGAAATTTATTATTTTGTTGAAGTTCTACAGTAAACTTTACTATATCTGTTGTTTAGTTACAGTAAAAAATGTACATGCTTGATCAGAACTCCTAAAAATAGTAAAAGTGTCATCTACATATCTGCAGTAGGAAGAGATTTGAACTGTTGAGAATGATTTTCCAGCCTTTTTTTTTTTTGACATAGGAACAAGTTGGCTAAGAGTCTTGAGCTCTTTAGCAACTACATCACTCTTATCATAAGGCTGTTCAACATAGTTCTCGCATCTATATTGTATAAAATCTTAACTAGGACTAGTGATGAAACCTTTCTCTATATAAAACAAGTGCCTCTAATTCACAAAGTTAGGCCCAAAATCAACACTACTGAATGAGCAGGTAGTCTGTTCTTAAGGTTATAAAATGTAAACTTTGTCCTTTATCATTGTTTTCATTTGATAATAAATCACTTTGATTAAACAAAAATAAAATGGAAGTATAAGTTGTCTAGTTATGTTAAATGTCCAATAAATCAACTGATAAAAATATTTTATAGCTATTTACATTTGGTATGTGTGACTTCCAATAACGTTTCTTCCCATTCACAGTAAATGAAAAGATTAGTAATTAAAGTAATAATAAGCAGAGATTTTCATTGAAGTTTATATTTGCAGAAACTATCAATAACCAAACATCAAATATAGTTGATGGAATCAATCTAGAAGAAATCAAAGAGTTTGCCAAAGCTTTCAAAATTCGACGTTTATCTCTTGGTTTAACACAAACTCAAGTTGGACAAGCTTTAAGTGCAACAGAAGGCCCTTCCTATAGTCAAAGTGCCATCTGTAGGTAAATATACATTTAAAGCATTTCACTGTTGTGTGAATAGGTAAAATATTCTCCTTAATGGCAGGTTTATGTTTAGATATACAATAAATCACAAAAAGGCACATGATGTACATTTCTTATCAAAAACTCGAAGCTAGTAAATTTGGGGATGCTTGAAAGCGAATACCATTTTTTCATGGTGTTACAAGATTTCTAATACACTTGACAGTGACCTACAGTGGAGTTGGATATACACATCAGTGAATATGTTGAAAAAATAAAAAAATATATATAATCTAACAAAATATTAGCATGTTCATATTTCTTTTACATACTTAACTAAGGAAATCCTGCAATGAAAAATAGGCATAAGAAATTTATCTTCCATACTGAGAAGAGAAATTCTTTATTGTATCACTTTAATTAAGTGTAAGTCTGCTCTTTTTATTTTTAAATTCTTTATTTTTTCTACCATTCTAGTGGTTATAGATTATTTTTTCATTTTTAGGGTCTTCCTCAACTCACTTCTTTCTCAGCTTTTGATGGGCTGAGATCAGGTTTTGATTCTAAACTTGATAAACCAATTCTCCTTTTTATGATCTTTGAACAAAAATACAACACTATTACTTTCTTTTGTAAACTCTCTTGAACCACAAATATTTTAGTTTTCTCCTCTGATAGGATAACTAACTGTTGTAATGTAATTAAACAGAAGTATTTGCAAACTCCATTTGTCAGATTTGAAAAACTGGACATAACACCAAAGAGTGCTCAAAAAATCAAACCTGTTCTTGAGAAATGGATGAAAGAAGCAGAAGAGAGGTATAAAAATGGAGACCACAACTTGACTGAATTCATTGGAAGTGAACCAAGTAAGAAACGGAAGAGAAGAACATCCTTCACACCTGCAGCACTTGATATACTTAACCAGT
Organism: Tachypleus tridentatus; assembly: GCF_004210375.1. Lineage (NCBI taxonomy): Eukaryota > Metazoa > Arthropoda > Merostomata > Xiphosura > Limulidae > Tachypleus > Tachypleus tridentatus. Next base: position 4,678,306 of record NC_134827.1, on the reverse strand, counting down.
TTTTTGAGAAAAATACCCATCCTTCAGGTTGGTTATTTTAAGGATAAATTAACACCAACATGTTACACAGATACAATGTGACTTTTTAAGTTTTCAAAATAAGCATTTGGTTGGAAGATAAGATCATGTAAACACAAGTGTCCACCAATTTTAAAGAATGGATTGGGAGTTTCTTTCAGGATTATATGCTCATATACCAAGAGGAAGCTCAACTTTTTTTATCAGTTAATTTCTGTTATTGTTATCTTTCTAAGACAAAAAAAAACAGTAACAAAGAAATAACTTTCCCTTTTGGTGTGTTAAGTATTATTGATTTAATAGTTATATTTGTTATTAGTTAAGCACAAAACTACACAATTGGCTATCTGTGCTCTGCCCACTATAAGTATTGAAACCTGGTTTGTAGCATTGTAAGTCTGCAGACATATCACTGTGCCACTGGAGGGTAGATTTAATAGACCACAAAACTTCATCATTGTAGGTTAGAAATCATAATATTCTATATTAAATGTTTCTAAATACTAAAGTGATTTTTACCCAAATATTTAGTTTTAGCATGCTTTTATTACAGTGTTATCATTATTTTCTGAATTTTACAAATTTTGATAGAAGTTTCAAACATTTTTACAGGAGTTGAAATGACAGAATTAGCTGAGCAGTTGAACTATGAAAGGGAAGTAGTTCGAGTGTGGTTCTGTAACAAACGACAAGCCCTGAAAAATACAATCAAGAAACTGAAAGGAGGAACCTGATTTCACTTCTGTCATCTCAGTATACCTATTGTAAAGTTCATCAGTCATTTCTTGAAAATGCTCTGTAAATTAAAGAACTGGATGCTCATTCAGAGGATAAACTACTTAATCAAGCTGGCATTCTTTTTATGATGAATGTCTCAGTAGCTTAATTTCTTCCTAATTACAGGTGTCTAGACTGTGTTGTGGATCAGCTCAATTTTATACTTAAAAACAAAACGAAATAAATATTATTAATAAAATACTGTAAATAATTAGCTTAATGTGTTTTAAAAAGCATTCACTAAATCAATGTGGAAATACAAATCTTTTTTTCTTCAACAACCATAGAACGGTAAACAAACACTGAGAATCAAGATTCAAGCAACTAATGTAAAGGAAACATACACTCTCATTAAAAAGGAAGAGTTTATATTATCATTACATTGGGAGGCACATTTCACATCTTGACTTGGCTGCAAATATTCTGGAGTTGCTTTTTTTTATATGTTTCTTATTTATGTATTAATTTTAATGTTTTAGAATGTTTTTTAATGTATTAATCAAATACACACATAAGAAACAGATATTATATGCTCTTCAAAAAGCTATTAAGATCATGCTACTAGTGTTTGCAAGGAGTTACTATGAATTTAAAATTGAAAATAAAATGTACAAGTTAAAGAAATCTGTATTTCTTTTTTTTTCCTGTAAAATTTCTACTATTGGTCTACATATTACATAATATTGTGACGTTGCTTTCGTTGATGTTTTTTCACCTACTAATTTACTACACCTTAGGTCACAAAAGTTTCACTTATTTTATATAAAAGTTACATCACATTTTTTCAGGGACATTTTGCTTTTATTTATAAATAATTAAAGTAATTTAAACAAAATATTATTATGTCAGTTTGCTCCATCATTTTACAATGGGTTATTTACTCTTTTTAAAAATATATTTGACTCATGTTTTAATGCTCATTTTCTATAGTATGTTATATGATGCTCTGTGTTGTATTTCTGAATCTGTCAGCTGGTCAGTTAATAAATATTCTAAAAAAGCTTTATATGGGAAATATTTAAGGTCAGTTTAGTCCTCCTTATCTACTAAAGTTTTTCTAGAGCTCATTAACTTTCAGTCCCTGAAACACTAATGTACAAGAGAATTATCTGTTTGTAGTAAACGAAATTATTTGATGCAGTTCATCAGACAATGCTGTATAGGACAATTGTCCATTAATATTAGCTCAAATAAGTGATACAATTCCTCAGACACCACTGTATAACAAAATCACCTGTTAGCATCACATAAAATTATTTGATGCATGTATTTTAAAATGAAATCATATTGATTTCAATCTTTTTCATTTTATTTCCTTTGCAAAAGAACATGTATTGATCATTTAATGACGTAATATTATGGATTGACCATCACTGCCATGCAAAGGGGAATTTTTCAAGCTTGCAACCATAGCTTATTTCTTGTACAATAATACAAAGTTCTGACATTTTATCATAAATAAACTAAGTTTAATATATTATACATTAATTTAGATAAAGGAAATAGTATACCATTTCATATACTTTGTGAAACCTACTCATACCCTAACTACAGAATTATGGAGATTATTCAAGACAGTGATTTGTTTTAATTAATTTGTACCTTATATTTTACAACATAGTTTTGTTCAATTATGTACTTACTGTACTAATACCATGGATTTATTATTACCTCATTACTAAACAGTTTCCACAGTACAATAAGAACACAACTCTACGATTAAGATTAAATTCCTTTACTTTCTGTCCTCTGTCATCTGTATTGAGGATTTTTATTTAACCTAGATGTGCCTCAAAACCCAAAGAACAGAGGATTTATAGATAAATACTCATTAACATCTGTGCATTATTTGAGATTATTTTTTCATCTGTTAGTAGTTATATGATTTTTATTTAAGCTTCCTGCTGTTGAATTTTGTTTTGAAAATTTGATAACAATAGCTTCCAATTGGTCTTTGTTTTCTTTACTAATTTTTTTCTTATATCAAATTCAAAGAAGCACGTGCAAGTTTTTTTGCCTGAAAAGTCACCTTTGTGATGCACAGTTGCACTATTCATATAATGGTAGGTTTTTCAAATTGGATCTGGGTATGTCTTCAGTAATGATTATAAACTCCTTTACAAATATGTTTGGATCTTTATAATTGAAGACCTGATCAGGAAAAGTACTTAAGTCACAAAATAACACTTCCAAGAAATTGTAATCTGAATATGTAAAAATACAGATAGCCTAGTTGCTTTGCACCATAAAACACCAAAACCAATATTTAATGTTTTTTAATCCAGTTCTTTAATCTCAGTGATGATGAGAAAACCCACTTGTAGAGAAAAATATATGTGTAAAAATGGCTAGTTTGGGTTGAGAAAATTTTTATGTAGAGGAACGAATAATGTTTTGACCTTCTTCGGTCGTCGTAGAAGGTCAAAACATTATTCGTTCCTCTACATAAAAATTTTCTCAACCCAAAACAGCCGTTTTTACATAAATATTTAAAACTAATCTGTGTCAAGGTAACCAATGGTTCTTTAGGTTTAAGCCTGTTATGTTTCTAGGCATTCAACAGGCACACATTTCCAGAGCCAAATATCTTTCAATATAAGATTTTTAGCAAAAAATGTTCTTTGACTTAACTACTTTTTCCACATTACCCTAAACTGGAGTACATTTATGCCAAAGGCCTGGAGCACAGATAGCTTAGCTGCCTTGTGCCATAAAACACCAAATCAACCAACCAACCAAAGAAAGGCCTGGACTTGATTACCTTTTTAAACAGCAAACCTACAGGAGATATGTAAGAATAAAACAAATGCTAATTATTTGATTATCGTTTCCTACATTAAAGACTGTTGTATTAGTATTTTGGTGCAGAGATGTGAAGAAAAGGTATATATAGGGTAGGGGTGAGGTTTCAGTACTATGAAAAGACAAAAACGTTTTGTTAATATAAATGTATGTTTATTTTCAGGTATGAAAGCAGAACTTTTTAATGTTCTAACTGAAAAAAGCTTTTGATATAAGGTGGAACATGGCTTTTAGTCGTACCTCTCTTCAAAAGTTTCTTGAAAGTTTCTCAGTCCACTTCTGTAAATTCTGAGTGGGTAAAAACATACAACTTTTATAACTCTACCATTATATACATAAACTGTGCAAGTGTTCATTATCAGTTTGTAAGTGGTGGAACACTACTAGTCTGTCAGGTATTGTCATTTTTCTTGTTATTTAAAGTCATCAGGAACATCATCATCTGCATTCCCTTCCAAATGATTGTAGTATGTCACAGAGGATGACAAGCTGATATATCTCAGCAAACATTCACATAATTCAGCTTTGCTGACTTAACTGGTAGGAAATCAATATATGCACAATTTGCAGATTGCCCAGCTGCCCTGACCTGGCCATGTTTAATCCCTTTCTTTAGAAGAACTACCTTTTCAGTGCATTCCCCAATCATTGTGTTTTGACTTATGAGGTTTTAACCCTTTGGAAGAGAATTCCCCTAAACTATGATAATCCAGTGGGTTTAAAACTGCCTTGTAATGTTTCACTTGGACAACATGGGTTCCATCATTGTTCATGTCATCTGTAACAGCATGCTCCATATAGACCACCTAAAAGGGATTTTTTTCTATCAGTGCCACAGATAAGGAACCAACCACTTGAACAACTTTATTACCCTATCCTTCCCTAGCTTCTCCTTATCTATCCTTCTAAAGCCTGTCACAGGGCATTCTATTATGCCCAGGGATGGGATACTACACATGTATCTCATCCTGCCGACTTGTGTTTGCCAAACACTACAAGTAAGCAATAATATAACAGTTCATGTTTTGTAAAAAGTAATTATCTGCAAAATGGTGCAACTTTCTTATCTTCTTGGGCAAGGAGGACATGTAGTGATTCAAATAGGAGATCATTTGGGCTCTTAGCTGCATACTGCAAAATTATGGACGGCTAGCGCAGATAGCCCTCGTGTAGCTTTGCACAAAATTAAAAAAAAACACTTTCTAATGTGGTCACAGATACAATCCTTTATTTGATCATCAATCCATCTATGATTGTCATGCTTACCATGACCATCAGCTTTGTAACTAGCAATGTGAACTTTACTTTTGAGGCAAGATTATTTTATATCCTGCAAAGCTAGCATTGCTGTCCTGCACTCAGGTATAGTTCTCTAATTCAAAGTATGAATAGCTGGAACTTTCCTCCCATCGTCTATTTGAGGACATCATCAAATTTTGCATGCTTGACTAATTTTAACCCAGTCAAAAAGATAAATATTTTGTTTCTCATTTCCCTTTATTACATTGAAAGATTCCAACACTTCTCTTTTCTCAGCATTGTTTAGCTTGGTAAAGCATCTGGAATGGGATTTTACTACACACTGCACCCTTTGTGGGATGTGCTTGCCTCCATAGTTTGCGTGGGCTTCACCTGAAATGATAACCAACAAATATATAATATCACTATCATCTTTCTTGTGTTCATGTCATTTAGGCACAACATCATATACAGTATCATTCAAATAAAATCATTACATCAAAGCAGGACATACTCACATGTACCACATACCAAAACACAGTTCTATAGCATCTGGTGAATTACTTGATGTGCCAAGGTTTGCATAAGGGCCCTGGATACCATACCATTACCAATCAAGCCCAAAATATAAAACTATATTTGTTTCCTACCCCATGCTAAAAATGTATATCCTTCACAACAGAAAAAATCTTAAACCAATAAAATAAACATGAAATAAATATTAAATTCTTGCTATTTAACAATCATAATTTATTCATCCTTATAAATTGCTGTGTATAATATATTTTATTTTCAAGATGAACTTTGACAAACCTAATATAATTGGAGCTAAACCATTCCTTAAAATTTAGTGTAATGCACACACAGTCACAGGTCATACATGCCTCAATCTTTGCATGGGACCAGCACAAAAGAAAGCTAGTGCGAGTGGACTGATCATATAAAATCTCTATAAATGCCCACCTGAGGCATTAGGTAATTTTAATCTGTTTTTTTACCCTTTTTTGTTTATTCTTTTCTTTTACAGAAGCATTCTCTTCAGTAGTGTCAGCCATAATGTTTACAGCTAGTCACATGACTTGATCTCACATCTCAATTGGCTCACTTGAGACCTGAGTACTTTTATGTCCACAAACAGTGACTTGAGTGCTTTTCATCCTGAAAATGTGTTGGACTAGAACAAGTACAGTATGAATAGGTAGATTTGAGAATATTTTCCACTGAAAATCAACACATACATGAATTACAACCACAGTATAAAAGAAGTTTGCCTGAAATTGTGACTTAATACTTTTTATACACAGGTCTTCAACTGAATTTTAAATATTTTTTCTTGTGCTAAATTTATTTTGAAGGAATAAGAATACTTTTCTACTAAAAGAAAGACAGTTTAACCAACCAACAAGTCTAACCTCTAGCTAATGATAAAAAAATCATATTCTTTGGCACCCAGTATGAAAGTAGGTTTCAAATGACCAAACATAACCCTTGTGCCTCATTAATGTAAATGTAATGTGTATGATCACATTAAATATATTAATAAAAAGTATATTTCCACAATATGGTACTTTAGTGATATTTTAGTTACTGTTATGAGAATGCTTACATCTTTATATAATATTACTGTTATTTTTATTTTACTTTTAGTAGACTAAAATGTGCCATTTTTATTTTAGACTTCAGGAATGTTTGTGAATATTTTGATAGCAACAAATCATTAAGATTGTATACATTGAAAGGAACTGGAAATGTTTTGTTAGATCTGAAAGTTATGCAAATTATGCAGCTATATCATTTATTTGTTTTTCATCAATTACAGTCATGTGAAATGTTTAAACTTATTAGTTTCTTTTCATTTTGGTTTCATTTGTTTTAATAGGAAAACTTTCTGTAATAATTAATTTATATTGTTCTGTTTGCTAGTTATAGCCACCTGCTTCATGAATCAAAATAAATGACTCATTTTTCAGGATTGCATATGTTCAACCCATTGATATAATAACTAAATAAAACACAGGTAAACATTTTGTGTAAAACAGTCAGAAGTTCTTTCACAGTTCTTTAGCTTAGTAAACAAATTATATTTTTTGTCTTTTATAAATATTTTTGTTATTTTTATTGATGGAAAAAATGTTGTTTTTTTAAATAACTAAATCATGGTGAACCTGAAGTAAAGAAAGTAACAAGCAGAGTGCAGAACTTCTGCCTTATTTGATCTTAATGTTTAAAAATTACTAGTCATACATTCTTGAGCATTCCACATATATTTGATTGAATTATATGTTTTTGAAAGATGTAAAGTAGCTTTCAGATTTTGTGGGCTATATATAAATGATTCCACATTCCCATGGCAGACTATGAATGTCATTTTTTTTTCTGCTTTATTTTATTCAAGTCGTTTAGAAGCATTTTGCATTCACTAATAAGTAAACATGAGATAAAAAATAGCTCTGCTGCCTTCACTGGTAGAAACAGAATATATTTTTACATAATAAATCATTGCCATACTGAAGTGAGCTGCTAGTTTGTTATATTCTTTTAGCCATTATGTACAAATAGAAAGAAAAAATAGCAAATGAAAATTTTGAGAAACATTGTGATATACAACACAAAAATGTGATTAATAATTTTGAATGAATTGATTCTTGGGTAATACATAACTGTAAAAAGAAAGTATTTTGCATTGATATTAACAAAAGATTATTTCATTGTTTCTGTCTAATTAACATGATCTCAGTAATTTTAAGAATAATTATACAAATTGAAAATTGTTTTTACACTGGTTACTATAGCTTGTGCAGTCATAAAAGATTCACAATTTATTGCAAGCATTGTTTTTCACATATAGCTACAAGGGAACAAAAATTTTGTTTTAGTCTCATTTAATTGTTGTACTTTAATACTCTTAAGGTATGCTAACTTTAAGTATCACTTGGAGCTATAATCAGAGATGATAGTGTTGACAAAAATTGATACATGATATATTTCTACTGGTGTGTCTTTTGTGCTTATATAGTTATAAGCAAATCCAGTGTGTAATCATTATAGTTTAATAAATCATAATTAACTGTAAGGCTAAAGAACATTAATTATTTGACTCCCAGGTAAACATATTACACTAGTAGTGTTTAAATACAAATTTCTCAGAAAATAGGTGTAGTAAGATTTAGGAACAAACACACATGTTACCATAAACTTTTGGTAGAAAGGTAACAAAGTATCTTAAGGTTGTAATATATCATGATTTATTTCCCTGTATTATTGATAGATGATAATAATTTATAATAAAGAACAATTCTTTGCTTTAGAGGGCAGACTCATCTTGAGCATGTGATAAAATTTTGAAGTCCTTGCAGGTTGAAACTGTATCTGAGAACTTACTGGAATGTTTGTAGACGTATGCTTTATTATATATGTGTTAAGAAATTGTGCATGCTTCTAGATACATGAATTTAATTATTAAATCATAGATCCAAAGTTTTCGGCTTAAGAACATTGGCACATTAATATTGAAAACTGACAAAAGGGTTGTATCTTTACACCTGAAAAAAATATTGGGACAATGTTCAGGTTTGTATGCAATTATTAAAGATACTTAAAAATGTACATATGTATATGCACTGAAATGCTTTTAACTTCTTCTTTACTCTCAAAGCATGTAAACCAGAAATGCTAATGTATGTGTTATTGATAATTTTGTAATATAATATTTTTCCACCTTGTAATTATGCTTGAAATATTTATTACTCACCCTATCAAAGTAAAATTTTTGAATAATAATTCTTCTGAAGGTAAAATCCAATATTTGACTATCTTATGAACTCTGTGAATCAAAATATTGATTAAATTAATCTTAAACTAAAAAGGTATAAAAATATAAAAATACGAGTATAAGGTTCTAAAAGTTGATTTATTATAATGTGTTTTAAACTATTTTATGGACTTTCAACATTAAGAAAAGAAGTTGATTCTTTTTGTTCTTAAACCATAAATCTAATATTAAAATGTTGAAAAGTTAAATATTTCAAGATGCTTTAATCTTGTTCTTTCTTTCTAAATACAATGACAGTATCATCCAAATATATTTTATACAGCAGTGGTTTATATTATTTGAGACACCATTCTAACTATTTTATGAAAAATTAAGAACAGATTTGTCTGTGTACTCATCTTGATTCAACTGCCACATCATCAATTTGATAATAGCTGGTATCATTAAATGTAAAATGAGACTGTTTTGTAGTAGTTCAAGGAAGTTAGTAAAAAAAGATTTAGTCAAACTATTTACTACCTTCTTTGGTTAAAAACCTGAATCAGTACTTAACTAATTCACTTCATCCACGAGTATATGTGTATTAAAAGATTTGAATTCTAATTTGGCAGAACAAAGAGGTTAATTATGTTTCTTATAAAGCTAAAAAAAAATTGAAAACTGTCTTGAACTTTATAATAATTTTTTGACAAATAATTTGAGCAAAGATGTTAAAACCTAAAAATGTAGAGATATTGAGATGTTAGTGTTTAAGACACTGTACAACTCAATTTTGGAAAAAGTTGGATTATTTTGTGTTACTTGTTTAAGATAAGAAAAATTTACAAAGGAAATAAATGTTTTAAGTTCATTTCAAACTTTATTTATATTAATAGTTAATGTATTTTTTTAGCTAAATGTAAACTTAATTTTACAAACAAAAAATCTTGTTTGAGAAAGTTGATTCCTTTTGTCAGCTTTTTATAATTTCTTAGCTAAAGTTTAAGAGTTAGGAGGAGGTTTAAATATTCTACATTCTTTCAGATATTCAAGATGTAACCTAGTTTTATTCAATTTAAAAACGTTTATTTAACATTTTGAAAAATTCTTAAATGTGTGCATGTTTCATATAGCAAAGCCACATTGGAATATCTGCCAAGTCCACCGAGGGGAATCAAACCCCAGATTTTAGCATTGTAAATCTGTAGATTTACAACTGTAACAGCAGGGTACACTTAAAATAATGTAAAAGAAAAACAAGTCATAAACCATTATTTTTTAAAAGATATATCTATAGCAGGACATGTTGAATTTCTTAATATTTAAATTGTCATCATTGTAATGTTTAATTTTCAGTCAAGAAACAGAAAAAAAGGAACTCCATTTTATATATGTTGAAATTGTAAGTACTGAAAGTGGTTTTAAAATACAGTGTTGTTATAAATCAACTTTTAAAGGTTTATACTGTTATTGTGATGGCTTTGTACCTTTTAGTTTTAATTTTAATAAATATTTTCAATTCACAAAGTTTACAAGATTACAAGGTTTTATTTAGATTTTTATAATGAAGTTGAAAATATTGGACATTACCTCAAGAAGAACAACTTATCCAAAAATTTGAATTGGCAGCATGATTAACAGGTATTTGAAACTTATTTATCCTTTTAAAGTGAAAAAAAGTTCAGTACCAAAATTACTAGTAATATGTGCACTATCATTTACAGGTTTACATGCTTTGATAAGTCAAAAAACCTTTTTGAATCCATATATGTATATATATATATCTTCAAATACCTTTAATAATTGTTCAAATATAATATTCATTGCATTTTTTTTTCAAATATAGAAACAAAATCTCTAATATGCAATGCTCTTTCATGATTATTGATACATCAGATATATGATTTGATCAATAAATTCACATATCAAGTTTCATTATATATATAATCAGACACTCATCTACAAATGTGTCATAAAATTCTGCACCACAGTTTCAACTTCAGTATTTTATCAAAATTAGTGTGTCATCAGAATCAAGGAGTTGTTACTCATTCAAGAATTAATACTGCCTGTCTAGAAAAATGTGCTTGCAATGTCACTATTATTTAAGTCCCATGTATTGAAAGTATATGATAGTACAAACTTAAATGTGAAAAATTGCTTGAATAATTCATCTGTATCAATGATACCTGTTCAAAACTTAATAATCTAGTAAAATGCACAGAATTGAATCCAGTGTTTGAAAATTTTACTGCTGTAGCCTTACATATGTTTTGTTTTAAAATCATTATACATGGATGGCATATTTAGTGAAATATATTACTACAATGATTGAATATATTTAAAAAATCAGCATTAAGAAGAAATTGTTATGTTATCAAACATTTTCTTGTAATTTCTAGAATGTGTAAAAATCCTAAATGTTGTAAAGCAAACTGCCTAAATCCAAATGCAAATATGCTTTGACCTCTAGGGTGAATATCCCTACATTCGTAGCAAAAGAGAATTTTGTATTTCCATAGTTAGTTAAAGCCCACTGTTTGTGTTTTGTAGTAAAACTTTCTAGTGAGATTTAAGGTTTATTTTTGTAGTTTTTAAAATGGAGAAATTACATATCAGTAGCTGGGAGAAAAAAAATGTGTGCTGTTCAATGTTATAATGATACATCTCTGAAAATAAAAAAGTCATTTCTTCCCTGTTGTGCAAAGGAATATGTTACTTGAATAACAAGTAATCAAAATTAGAAATTTGCTTTTATAATAAGACATGCAGTTTAAAGGACATTTTAGAATAAGACTTTTTAAATAATTGAAAATTGTTTTGAAGAAATAAAACTTGATAGTGTATCACAACAATAAAAAAAACTCAAACATTTGCACAGGTACTTAAGTTCATAACAGAAAAGTACTAAATTCCTCATTCACTTTGGCATCAAATTAGGTGATTTTTGCAACACAGTCACATTTCTGAAGTAATTTAACTTGTGGTAGTAAAAATAAAAGTGATCAAAAATAAATCATGGCTATTGTTTAAACTTTCAATGCATTGCTGAAATAACATACATGTATATAATTATAATATTGACATACACATTATTGTAAAAAAACATCAATTTTTTCATTTTTGAATTTCTTGTGTTAATTTTTTTAACAACAAATTATAAAAAACTGATATTATGCATTTTAAATTTTATGAAAACTTGAAATGGTCTAGTTGATTACCTTACTGGGCTATAGTCCAAAAGGTACAAGATTTGTGCTGTGATACCACGAAACATATTTGATTCTTTTACATGTGGGAGTGTTATAAGAATGGTATACAACCAGTTATTTGGTTTAAAATCAAACAGAATGCTTCTGGTAAGTACTGCTGAAGGATATCTCCTAATGTAGTCAGTAGTAGCTCAGAATTAAGAACAGATATACCTGAACCTTAGGGGTCTCTGACCTTGATGTTTAGATTATATGTTTGTTATGTGCCTGCCATTCAAGTTGAAAGTTATCATTTTCTTACACTGAAATAGATTTCTGACAGATACTCACCTACTCTCACACAACAGCTTTTCTCTATCTTCTGCTGCTCTCTAACACATTCAAAATACTATCCTTTATACTCCATAATTACAAGTTGCTTATTTAGCATGGGACAACCTTCCACACATAGGAACACAACACAGCCTTCTAGAACAGCTGACTCCCATTATACTACTTGACTTAAACCTTACTTTCAATTTAGGAACACAAGAAATGGAAGAACACTGGAAGTGGGAAAGAAGGGTTATAAATGTGTTAGCAAAGGTAAGTGTCTGTTGGAAGTCTAATTTCAGTGTTGGGAAATCATAACTTCTGGTCTGACACACACCTCCATTCACTCAATAGCTGGAATTACATATTGAGTAAATGAATGGACCAATGAAAAGGTAAAACAAATTAGCTCTCCCATGGAAAGAATCTGTAGAAAATCAAAGAGATGTGTTCTGTAACTAAATTGAACCACACAGGTACTGCATCATTTCTGGAACAGGTATGCTATTCACTCTTAAAGAAGTGAGAGCCATGAAATGGCCAGTCTCAAGGCCTGAAGCCAGTAAAAGAAAGAACTCTGGAAACTATGTATCAGGTGTAAATAAAGCAATATGAATTTTGCTCCATAACACTGCACAACAAAGTTTTTGCTTCTTGAACACTGTTGGGTTTTCCTTACAGATTTTTGGCTGTTGATCACGAAAATCACATCCAAATTTGCTCATCGCGTACCATTTCATCGAAATCTTCAGTTTTCACCAGGACATTGTTACAATGGAAAAAATATCAGGTTGCCCGATATCAGGGCAACTGGAATCTGTCAATGCTTGCTGACTACTGTTGGACACTGCAATGTGATGCACCAGACATTGAATACAAATGAAAATCAGGAGCAAAACACTCTTAATTATGTTGAACTTAAGAATATATTAGAAACATAAACACAATTAAATACGTTATTGCCTGTAAACAGTTAACTGTATATTTCTTTGAGTTCCTACGTGATGAAGCAAAACCAAAACTATATTTGTGCATACCCACCAGGTACCTGTCACAATCAGCAAAAACTTTTCAGGAAGCAAAACTTTTCAAAACAATTGCTGTGCAGTGTAACTAACCATACAAACATGACTAGAAACAAACCTAAAAAATCACAAGTAATATGAAGAAAAAATGGAAGCAAACCCATATGAAAAGAAAAAAAAGGAATGCCAATGCCAGATTCCAGAATAATGAAGATAGAGGCATTAAATGAGAATTCTTAAATATCTACTCAGCCTCAACTGTACAGATGAGGTTCTATATCCCATCCTTGGTATTGCGAGGTGAAAGGCCTCAGGTAAGATCAAAACCAATATATACAATGTATGATGACCAGGACAAGCAGCCCATTTGTAATATATACACCAACCCCTCCCACAAGTAACCAGTGTCATGTTTCAAGCAACTGTTATTACAATGAGCAAGAAAGTAAACAGCATCTACCAGGCAAATTTCCAAATCAACCATAGGAGACAGAAAATACAACAAACTGAACCCAGACTCATGGGGCTTTGTCAAAGCCTCATCCCAACTGTAAGAACAGGAAGTCATCCTGTACCTGGTATTACATGCAGGAAAATAACAATTCTAACTAATCATAAGAGCATCAAAGAAACATTATGCACCTAGCATTATGAGAAGGATGTGAAATGCCTACTTAACCATATTCTACAAGGCATTGCATGTACCATGACTAGTATCATAAGATGGATGAAGTCTCCCTGAGCTCAACTGTATGAGCAGAGAAATAAAACATCCTCCAATTGGAATTACCAAGAAGGCAAGCATCTACTAGTCTCAGTTGTAGGAATATGGCATGATTTACCAAAATCTAATATTATAAGGAGGATCTAGCATTGACTGGTTGAATTCCTACCAGTATCAACACACCCAGAATTAAGGAAGGCTTAACTGTAAAGGCCTCATCATTTCTGACTGAAGTCATTTACCCCTAAAACCTGAGGTTGAAAGACCAGAAGAATGATAGACTGTTGTTCATATGGGTGGCAATAACTATATATGAGGTGCCCAGATGAGAGCATAACAACCAGAAAACTTCAAGATCGAAAGATTCCTCTGAGGAAATGACCCCATGTGGACTCGATAATTGATTCCACAACAATATTCAAAAGTACATGGAATATAGTAAGCCAGAATTTGTACTTGATCCTCCATAATCCAAAAACAAAATAACCTGTATTTGGTACCCCCTTGCTACGTGATGTATGAGCTCACTGTGGAATTGTCATAATACATAATAACCACTGTCCCCTTAAGAAAGAGGAAATGAGACACAGACGATGAATTACCAGAAATTTTTAGAGTATGAAGATATGTACCCAAGCCACAAGAGAAACATTGGTAAATAGATGTATGTCTGCAAGAGGTACACCAATCATAGTGTTGTCCTTGTCCAACCACCAAGGAAGGTTAGTCTAAAGGGAAGAAGGAAGGACAACAGGGTGATCCAAGGAATATGAGCTGAAGGTCCATTACTCATGGAATTTCTACTGGATGGAATGTGAGTACAACAGAGGGATATGAGAACCTCTTAAGCTCAAAGACATAGTGGAAAAGGCTTGGCCTGACTGAGGAGGGAATTGCAAAAAACTCTCAAGAAAACTAGATAATGTATAGGGAAAAGGATGTATTTTTCCAGGTTTACAATTATAATGATATCTATGCAAATATACGTGAATTTCAGTTACTATTAATTATTACACCACATCATTAACATTTCATTTCTATCCAATCAAAATATATTTTACTACTGTTACTGAAAAAGACAGATTGTACAATTTCTCCACCAGTCTTATCCTTTCATTAAGATTCCCTAACCTATTGCATACGTCAGGGTAGGAATTAAAACATCTTCTCAAGAGTATTAGCGAAAATGACAGATACACTGTGTCTTCAAATAATAAATTACTGACCAATAAGCATAGTTAACCTAATATCTCAAGGACTTAACATCGAGATCAAATCTTTTGTTTTCATCCACATGTTGCCTCAGTATTGCGTTCTGTTCATGTTTAATATTGTTATTAATGTGTTTGTGTGATGTCCATACACATTTGTCAGATCGTGTACATGTATCAAATCTACACATTGTCACATATTCTGGTAAGAGAATTACACCCTTTCTCTTGGAAGTTGGATGGCATTTGGAATGGTTTGTCTTCAGACGTGGTGAACACAGTAAATTTAAGGGATACCTTATAAGTACAAGTAAAATAAATATATATTTTTAATTTTAAAAATAGAACTAAGGATCGATATATATGTACCCTAGCTAGCTATAGAAAGACAATGTTTTAATACTACAAAATGTATTAAAACAAAAAAGTCAAAACTACTAAAACTGAGTAACTAAATATGTAAAACATTTTATTCCAACTTTGGTAAATTACTGCAATTATGTTAGCCTGAGTCATAACATGCACCATATAGTTATGACCTCTCAGCTAGATCAGGTAAGTAATTATCTGAAAATATTGGAAAATGTTTCAGTTCAAAACAGTTCACCTGATAGCTCAGAAAACAAGGGTCACAGTGGCCTTTCAGACATCAATATTTCAACCTAATAACCACCCTAGTTTATGAAGTGGTTCAAGCAGTTACCACATAACATCTATACTATATTACCAATAGTGAAACCCTACTCAAATTTCATAAGGTATGAGTTACTAAACCTTTAGGGTCCCATTAATCTTGTGATCAGCAAACCATTTTTACTTCTTTATATTTAATCTGTCTTAGGTATAGTGATCAAGAAGCCGTATTTGATAATTCAGCTGAGCATCAGATCTGTTTTTGTTTCTAACTAGAGCATTTTCTTATTTTGGCTTGTAGTTAGTCAGATAAGCATTTTCAGCTTTTTTTCTGTACAAGGTGAGTCAACTCAACTTGAAATAGCATTGACATTTTCCTCTGTCTCTTTGATCTCATCCTCTGGTTCTCTGTAAAGCCAGTGTACTAGAGGTTCATCTGTTATATAGTAGTTTATCAACATACTCCATGTGCTGTAACTTGTATGTCTGTGCACCTGTTTGTCAGAGTATGATGTGAGATTTTGTTATGCCAGGTCTAAGCTGATTTCATGCCACTGAGATGTACCAAAACCAGACACAGTCTCCATGTTGGTTCTTCCATTTATTTACTGTATTGTTGTATGACTTCTTCTGATACCTGGCATCCTTTCCTAATTGTTGACATGCAAACCTCTACAAATGAAGAAATGCAAACCTTAACCACTCCACATATTATTGTGAGCATTATGAGACGTCCTCTCAATGATGATGATAATATGTGATATCACAGGAAGCAGATTTTTTTACCTAAATTTGAGAATATAAAGCAAACAACTAGTATTTCTCTGTTCAGTTGCTTTGTTTGCCATCATAACATATGGTAAATGTTTATTCCAGATGGTTTGGCCAAGATTAATAATCTTAGAAGGCATATACTGGAAAGTCTGTATCATCTACTCTGTTGAGCCATTGGGCTGGGTTTGATAAGAGAAAATTTTTGTTTTCATTCTGATGCTGTAAATAACTGATAGAATGTTTAGCTGCTGAAATTAATTCCCTGATCCACATTAATCTCTCCTGATGCTCCAAACTGGGCTATCCAGTTGGACTGCATCAAAGTATCAACTAATTTATAAGTCTCAGCACACTTCAGAAAGCAGTTGATGTCAACAAGTAAGTATTGATGTCCTTACTGGGGATGGACTAGTGATATCTAGGGCTATCCTTTATGGTAGAATTTATCTTATCTCAGTGTGATCTTTTACTGGTCAGTAAATATATGTTCAGACCAGTGATGAATATCTGGATTCAAATGTGATCAATAGAACCACCATTGAATATTAACACAAGTTTGGGTAACACTTTGATGCTACTTAGCCTTTATGTAATGGTGGAAACCACTGTCTGCAACATATTTCAAAGAACCATAGCTTGATGGTAAACAACAACGATTCAGCATACCTTCCTATGCTCATAACTGATGGTATAGATTACATGCATCTACGAAATATATCTTTATTTTTTCTGACTGAGCTCCACCTTGCTGCACTGCAAGAATCATCCATGCTAAATCTGGGTTCTTTAGTTGCCCTTCTCAAAACTATCAAAACATTACTCATAGTATTCATTCATTAATGAAATATCCTGTTGCATGGCAGTATGTTGCCATGATAAGAATGGTTCAGATAATCAATTAATGGACAAGATCTCCTCATGGGTCAAGACTGTTAGTTTGCACGTCTGTGTTGCAGGCCCAAAAAAATGAACTACAACTGAGTTTTATTCTCGCATTGTTCTTATCCAATGGTCTCTCATCCCTTCCAGCAATACGTCTATAAGATTATGCCACTAAAAACTGGAATTTTACATTTAGGGTGGACGTAGCTTTGATAGTCCATTGAGTAGCTTTGTGTTTAAAACAAACAAACGTTTCCAGACCTTTAAAGTTTATTAACCATTTCATTAAAGCATTGTTAAATTTATGGTTGTGCTACAAATGCTAAAAACTACCTTCCAACGAGAATTAATTGAATATTTAAGAAAAAACTAACACAGTCCATAAATAATCAAAGTAAGGCTGGTTACGTATCAAGTGTAGAATATAAACTTGAATTATATTTCTAGATACTAGATTTGATAGTTATGCATTATTGTTGTTTTATACTCTTATTTTTTTATTACATTATTTGTTTGTTGTTCAGTCCAAACTACACGGTGAGTTATCTGTGATCTGCTCCCAACAGGTATCAGCTGTCTGGTTTTGATAGCGTTTGTTGTTAAAAAATTTCCAAAGCGCTTGAAAAAAAATGAAAGTATGTAGGAAAAAGGTCCGAGGAATAAGGTAGATGATGCAGAACCTCGATTCCCAATTAGTTCAATTTTTGGAGCATCATCCTTAACAGGTCTCATAACGCCGATTTTGTTGCTCTTCAGCCTACTCATCTAGAACCCACTTATCCAACGTTTTCGTATTTCCAATCGCACTAAGGTGGTTGGCAATGCTTGATTTGCTTGAGCCTAGCTTTTCTGCAGGTTCACGTACTACTGTGCGAGGGTCTGTTTAAACTGCTTCCCTTAATGTGTTTTCACCTAAGAATGGTTTCCTTCCACTACCTTCGTGATCTTCAAGACTTCATCTCCTTGTCGAAACTTTTAGTCAATACTGAACTGTACGTTCAGTAACAGATCCATGTTTGTTTGTTTGTGCTAGCCGTCCCTAATTTAGCAGTGTAAGACTAGAGGGAAGGCAGCTAGTCATCACCACCCACCGCCAACTCTTGGGATTGACCATCACATTATAACGCCCCCACGGCTGAAAGGGCGAGCATGTTTGGCGCGATGGGGATGCGAACTCGCGACCCTCAGATTACGAGTCGCACGCCTTAATACACTTGGCCACGCCGAGACCTATGACTGAATGCTTGTTGATGTTTCGTGTAGTTTCAGTAGTTTTTTGTCCAAGTTTGAATTCGAAGAGGAAAATGAGACGAAAGTCCTTTTTGTCTATGCTGTCTTGGGAGTTACGAAACTAACACTGAGTAGAGTTGAAATAGCGCACAACTAAGACAGTTTGTAAACGACAAACGTTGGATTAAACCAACCAATCAATGATAAGTTACTCAGTATTCAGTTTCTAAATGTCATTGTGAGGATTCCGACATTTATTTCTGGACAACCTAATATATCCGTGGTGGAATAGCCAGCGATGCAATGTACTTTGCTGGCTTTGTGTATAATATTTGTATATCATAGCTGACGGTCTGATGAATGCTATAAGAGTATGACCAACCACGTGGCAACCAAGATTTATTGTATTAGAATGTAGCCTTAGTTATATGGAAATTTGTTTGAGAAAAAAAAAGACAGATGCCAACTCACACACTGACTCAGTAGAGGTGAGCCTTCCTTTATCTCTGCAACTATGCTCAGTGTTGTTGTTTTGTCATTAATAAAGACTGTTTTGACTTTTCTTCAGATATATATTGTTTTGTTTGTTTGTTTGTTTTGGTCTTGTGCACAAAGCTACTCAAAGGGCTATTTGTGCCCACCACGGGTATCGAAAGTCGGTTTCTAACAGTCCGCAGACATAGCACAATACTACTGGGGGGCATATCCAGTTTATTTATTTCTCACGCGGCTTACGTACTCACGTTTTCAATGTTAGGTTACTCTAAAATTTCGCTTCCGATCCTGCTTTTTTTTTTTTTAACTGGGTGTATCTAATTATAAGAATTATATCAACGCATCTAAGAATGCGATTACAGTAGTATAAGGGCAAGGGATGACTCTTTGTAGATCTCTGGGTTTCAAATTCTTGAGAAATAATATATTTTTCTCCACACATTAAACTTTGAGTGTGTTGCAAGAGTAATAATCAAGCCTTTATCATCTATGTTATAAATCACATTATAAATCCCCCACAGCTGAAAGGGCGAGTATGTTTCATACGACCGGGATTCGAATCCGCAACTCTCGGATTACGAGTTGAACGCCTTAACACGCTTGGCCATGCCGGGCCCTGGTCAGTAGTTCAAAAGTAGGTCGATATAATGCTGTTGAATGGTCATGCTCAAGCTCCCTAGTGTCACGGTAGTACGTCTACGGATTTATGCTCCTAGAAACAGGATTTTGATACCCCTAGTGGGCATTACACAGATAACCCTTTGTGTAGCTATTTGCTTAATAACAGAAAACAACAACAGCTGCTCAAAATTAGGAGCAATAGACTTGTCATAAATACCAATACAAAATAAAATTATAATATATATACATATAAATGTCTAAACGGTACTCTACTTTTAAACAATCGTGCTTCATTGGGGTAGAGAGTAAACGGTTTAGTTTCTGGTGGGGTATGTTTTTGTGTTAAATATGTTTGTTTGCCATGTTTATAAGATTTAGTTTTTGTCTTACTAATGTTAGTAATGGTACATTCTGAAGCAGTGAACATTTGTGTTTGTTGGCCATCGAATCCTGTTAATATAACTAGTAAGTTGTAATACGTGTTGACTTTAGTAATTTATAGTTGTGTATTGCCTGCGTCTGACTTTTTGCAGTTGATGTGCTATGTATTTTGTATGGTTGGATATATTACTGTATACATACGTGACAGAATGTAAGCATTATCTAAGCTGTAACATGTTAGTAATGTTAATTCAAGTAAACCTAATAAGTAATCAGCCCTGTATATAGTATATTAAATAAATAATATTTTGTTATTAATTTGATTTGTGAGTTAGTGAAATAAAATTGATAATAAATAGGTACACTTCTATGCAGTATGGAATCCACCTAACCATACCATAACTTGTGTCAGCAAGCTTCACAACCTCTGTAAATAATTACTAGTGTGACAGTGTGTTAGATTAGTTAAAGCAGCTCCTTCTGCTTAGCAGGTTCAGAGTATGCATGTTATGACCTTTTGTAATTGTATTCAACATTTAATTAAACAACTTTATTATCAGTATATGTCTGTTTTATACTCTCTAAGATATAATTAACTTCAAAAGGAAATATTAACAAGTATTTTCACTTTCTATCTCATGATGTATTGATACTAAATTCTTTCCTTTAGATTTTATAACTTTGGTAACATATAGTTTCTTGTTTATAATTAGAACTACAAAATATACATAATTACAAGTAATAATATAAAATTTTAATCTTCTGTTGTCTTGAGTTGTTGAGGTATCAAAAAAATTGTGAAACCCATCAGTTTGCAAGCTCTCTCTTTGTTAACCTGAAGGTGACTTAAGAAGGTCAAAATGTTGTTCTTAGCTTTATTTTGGTAAAAGTGTTAATACCCATACCAGCTGCCCTGAGATACATTTTTACTCCAAGTGGAATTTTTGTCATCACGAAATGTTTATAGTTTAGTTAGAAATCCTGATAAACTAGACATTCTATTCTAATGACTGATGTATTTTTGTGTTCTAAAATGGGTATTTAAAAGGTGCATTCATATTTTTGTAAAACAAATTTAGAGAAATAAATGAATTGCAGAGTTATAAATGTGAGTGCAAAGTTTGCAAGTTCCCATGCAAAGAATGTGTGATTTAATAGAAACTGCTAATGTGTTTTTGTTTTAATTTATTACTTTTCATGAATAGATAAACTGTTTCTGAGTTATAAGCCAAACAATAATTTCATCAAATTAAAAAAAAATGTGAAAAGGGTAGTAATTGCAATTTTGAAATTAAGAATTTAAAAAAAATAAGGTTAATTGTCATCAAACAGTCAAAAGTAAGAAAAAAGAAGATTGGCTAAAGACTATTTTTTCTTTTTCATGTTTTATTCTTTATTTATTCTTATAAAAGTAACTAAACTGTAAAAATATGATTTTTTTAGGTTTTTTAAGATTATATTAGGTAAAATAAATAATAAATAATGTTTAATGAGGCATGTAAATAGCTGTATACTGTTACAAGCTTAAAGCTACTTAGGATAAATGGATGTAGTTTCATGTTACAATTTGAAGTCATTCTAGAAAGAAAAAAATGGAAATTTAGGGTTATTTCAATTTTTTGTTTGTTTGTCACTAGGTAGGTCAAACTGAGAAATCCCATATAGAGATATGATAGAGAAAATACTAAATAAAATACAAAGTTTTACCAAAAAACTTTTAAAATGTGTTTAGGAGGTTTGGGGATTACACAAAGGAAATTTGAGATTTTTGTTATGAGGAAAAGCAATTTAAACCTCAACAAACAAATTACTTTGCATACAGACTATTCAAAACAAATACTCATTCATGAACAAATCTTTATTTTAGCTTATTAAAAATACTTCACTAAAAATATGATTTTTGGTAGGGGAAGAACTCTTAATGTTAACTTAAAGACTACCAAATTTTGTGAAGATGTACACACTATATTAAAAGGTAAAAGTATTAAATCTATAAAACATTTAAAAGGAGAACACAGAGATAATGTAGTTGGTCAGATTGACCAAACCTGTGTTGAGGGAGTTAACTCCAACTCCTAGTGCTGGTATGTATTTCAAAATAGGGTTTTTGTGGTCATTTATTGCACTGTCTTATAGTGATGTGCTCCTTCAGACTGTTCAATGTGATTTATCTATTTTTTTCTTTCTTTTTCTTTAATTCTGGTGGAGCATGGAAATCCTTGCCACTTACCATTTCCTAGCCACTGGTGTGGTGGACTATGGAGGCTGCTTCTTGAGTATGACCAATTACATTCAGTAGAGATTTGAGTGATGATTTTTTGCTAGTATAGTACAATTCACCCCTCTTACTGGTTTTCTCCCATCCTATCTCTACCTGGATGTTGGATTCCCAGGTACTTACTTGCAGTTTAAATGTTACATTTTTGTTTGGTCTTGAAGTGGAGAAGATAGAGACTCGCCTGTGCTGTCTAGTTTTGGACTGGAGTTGACTGACCATGTACGGCCTGGCATACTCGTGCCATAAGCTTGTTGTAGTTCTTGAGTTGTGCTTGTGTCTTCCTTCCTAATTATAGCACTGTTCTTTTAATACTTGGGTGAAGAGTATACCCAGATACAAATGAGCTGCAGTTTCCCACAAATGTACTATTATATTTTTCAAAGGTATAGGGTATCTTATTCTATAGGTCCTTGCTGGATACTTCTTGAAAGAATCTTACCTAGCTAAAATTTTAGACTAGTTCCACCACCACTTTGACTTGGGATCCTCACTGTATATAAGTAGAGATTAGATATTGTATTGAAAGTTAATGTTTTTCAACATTGAAAATGTATTTCTATCAGATACTTCACCTCACATTTCTCACCCTTAATCTCCCATTTCTGATGTATCCTATTTTATTGCCTAATATTGAAATGGTCGTTGAACAATCAGTATAAAGGTAGTCAGCTGCAATATGAGGCTGTGTTGTAATCTTGTTGGTAAAAAGAGTTGTTGCATGCAACAATATAGCAATATCACATGGAAATATGAGTTCAGGTGGGAGCCTTAAGTTTAGTGGCAAGAAAAAGTGTGGATATAAGGGGCAGCACTAAATTATAGAAAATAAATGAATACCTGTTAGTGTGTTCAGGATTTAAAAATATTATTGTTTAAACTCCTGAGAGTTGAAAGAGTAACTAAAGTAAACAAATGGTTATGAAAGTTCATCTTGAAGTAGTCAACTCTGTTCAGAATATTGTCTAGCTTGTGTGTTTTCTTGTAAATATTTGCCACTGAATTGTTTTTTCAGAAACAGAAGTAAAATGGAATATTGTAAGAAGCTAGCAGAAGACATCAGATATTTAGCAGAAGAAACTTTGACATTACTCTCTACTACATCTGAAGAAAGTCTTACCTCACAACAGCAGTTATTAGAAGTTGTTAATCATCTTAAAAATGCCAAGTCTGTTCTTGAAAAAAATTCATTGAGTAAACCCAGTTCTCAGCAGCAACATACTGTAGATTTTGATGTATGCTTTTTTCTTATCTGATCATGATCGTTTGTGCATATAGTGTTTTTTATAATGCTTAATATGTTAGTTTGTTTTTGATTACATTGACCATTTACATTGAAAAGTATTGCATAAATAGAACAGTTAAAGGAAAGCTCATTTATTTGTCTCTAAAATACATTTTTTTTGTTAGGTTAAAATAGTAGAGCACAAGCTCAGTATTTTCAATTGTGGGTTTACTTGTACCATTTTCTCTGTATATTTTGAATATTGGTATTAATAACTATAATTACATTTTCTAAATGCTTGTATTATAAAAGGATTTGAAAGTTTGTTTATTTTTTGAAGTTAATTTACATTGTTGAATTTTATATCTGATTAACATATAGCTCATCAGAAATAATGAGGTAAGTACCTTCACCCCATCCCTAACCTCACATTTCATAGCTAACTGAAATAAATAAATTTTGCAAAATCAAGCTTGTTCAAGAAAGAGGCATAAAAGTGCAGTTGAGACAGTCAAACATTGGTAAGTTCCTTTGTGAGCCAGTCAAAATTGAGATCATTCATAGAATAATTATTGGTTAAAATCAGTTAGATTAACAACTTCAGGTATATAGAAAATCTAGTTTATTCTGGTAATACATTTCAACAATGCCTTTTTCGTTGATTAGTAACAAAAGTATTACATCGTTGTTAGTCTACATACTGAAAGTATAAAATGAAACAAAAAAATGTTGATTTCTTAACTTAGTCTCCTTTGATTAAAGATGCTTTGTTGTTTTTTAAAATGCTGGTGGTATAATAGAAAGAAGCTCATTTCAGGAATTATTTCAGTTTAAAATTAAATTCATATTTTATTTTCATGATAAATTTCATGCTCTTGATTCTAGGCTTGGTATACCATACTGTCTTTACTTTAGGCTTATTATACCGATACTCCCTACACATACAAATTTCAAGGTCACTCCCCTCCTTACATACATATATATGGAAGTATTAGTGATCTGTTAATGATATATGATGAGTTCTTAGACCTTAAATCCCCTTTTCTGTTGTGATGGTGTATTCTGTAATGGTTATTGTTATGCCATGTTGTTTGTGTTGCAAAAGACTTTTGTACAATATATCAAAATTATTATCTTTACTCTCATCTTTGCTAGCTTTTTGAAGTCTTTACAAAGTCTGCAGATAACAGCTTAGAGGGCCTGTTTGTACAGCTGAAAGGCATGGAAGGTTGGTATAACCCCACTGGTATGAGGCTGAATGGATATATCCCTTAAGCAATAGTAGGACAGGGATGCCTATTTGCAAGCTTTGTGCAGGCAATCTTTTCTACTAAAACTAGGCTAGTTGTGGTGATTGTGACCAAATGGATGGGTCTTGTAACAGCTGGTATGGGTATTAACACTTTTATTGATAAGGAGAGAACAACGTTTTGACCTTCCAAGGTCAATAAAAGTGTTAATATCCATACCAGCTGTTCTGAGATACATTTTTATTTCAAGTGGGTTTCTCGCTGTCAAGGATGGGTCTTGTATTTTCCTCAGGATGTAAGTTTAATAAAACTCATACTGCAACTGCTTATTCTGGTATGTATATCAAGCAAGTTTTTCATATTTATTTATGATATAATTTATTACTTCATCTGCATAACACCTACATGATACATAACACAACACTTTCTTAGATGTAAAGGCTGATTGAGTAATCTCTTTATACTTCCTAACTATGAGATCCTTTTGTATCAAACAGGAGATTATTTTACTCTTTTGTAGCACCACTTAACACTCTTGCTGCTGGTTCAGTCGATTCAACTGAGTTTATGACCCCAAACTGACCTCTGTAGCTTCCATACTAAACTTCTAATATGTTTAAATATCTTCATGAACTTTCACAAGCTTTCGGCAAGCATCGAGTCTTTTGTAGATAAAATATCAGGATTTCTAATGAACTATTTTCTTAAAAATTTCTCCATGAATATATGGAGTTAAAGTGTTGACTGCTCTGAGTGCAAAGTTACTTTCATGTTAAGATTAGAAGTACTTTTCTTCATCTGAAAATTTTCAAATTTTGTTGATGTAATCTCTAAAACCTCCTAAATACATTTTATACATTTTCAATAAAACTATTTTATCTGTTATTTTCTGTATTCTAACTGCATACAATGTCCATCAATTTGACTGTCCTTTTAACCAAAATAAGAAATATATGAAATATATCCAAATTACCCTTTTATCTTTTTGAATGACTTTAAATTGTAACATGAAAATCCACTTACTTATCAGAAATATCTTTAAACTTGTAACAATATATATCTGTTTCTATGTATTTTCCCCTCCGTGTGGATTCCTGAACGTGGTGAGGAGACCTCCCAGGGAAGGTTCTGTTCTTTCAGTTTACCTTCTCTGGGATCTAAACACTGAACAACTCCCTCTCACTGTTGCGAATGGGCTGTATGTTGACGACTTTCACATCTCATGTCAGTCGTCAAACATGAGATACATTGAGCAGCAACTGCAAACTGCACTCAGTCGTGTACTGAAGTGCACTACAGCAAACAGCTTTCATCTGTCTCTCTCTAAAATTGTTTGCATGCACTATTGTCACCAATGGGGTATTCACCCTGATCCTGAACTTTGTATCGGTGAAGTTTCTCTGCCAGTGGTCCCTGAGACCAAGTTCTTGGTTCTTATCTTTGACCGTAAGCTGACCTTTATACCACACTTAAAGCAGCTACGGGTCAAATGCACAAGAGCACTGAACATCCTCCGTGTCCTCTCTACCACCAGTTGGGGAGCGGATCAATGTTTTATGTTAAAGATATATCGTGCTCTTATTTGTTCAAAACTCGACTATGGATCTGTGGTCTATGGCTCTATGGTGGTTGCATGCAGAATCCCCTCTACAGCTTCTGTGTTCACTGGTGAACTGTTTGCCATATCTCTTGCCCTGGATCATATTGAAGCTGAGCAGTACTCCAACTGCACTATTTATACTGACTCACTTAGTTCTCTACTGGCCTTGGAATCACTTCACATTGGCTCACACCCTGTTCTCGCTGATATTCAAAACCGACTGGTCCATTTCTCATTAACATCTACTTCTATCAAGTTTTTCTGGATACCAGACCACGTTGGTATTCGCGGGAATGCGCTTGCAGATACGGCAGCTAAATCTATCTGCTCTGGCACTATAACCACTGTGCCTATTCTGTACATGGACTATGGTCCTGAATTCAAGGCTCGGCTCTATGCCAGCTGGCAGTCCACTTGGAGTGAGCAACGTGACAACAAGCTTTTTCAAGTAAAACCCTATATTGGGCTTTGGCCGTCTAGCTTCCGTAAGGTTCGGAAGGAGGAAGTTGTTCTAACTAGACTACCCATTGGTCACAGTTTTTTAACTCATTGTTTTCTTTTATCTGGAATTAATGCACCAGTGTGTAATTTGTGTAACACTCAAATCACTGTAAGCCACATTTTACTTTCTTGCCATCGTTACGACTCTCAACGACGGCACTATTTTAAACATGTTCTGTCCCAGAGTTTGTCTGTAACATTGGACAGTGTGATTGGTGACACTGTCCACCTTGATAAAGTTTTTAGTTTTTAATGGCCATTAATCTTTTTAATCTCATTTAAGTGTTTGATATTTATTCATTACACCTTTTTAATTGTGGTTCCCTTTTCAGAGTCTCAATCTCTCTAGTTCAATTGGAAAATTGAATTTGGACATTGGAAAATGGCCAGAACATTAAATAACTCGATACCAGGACTGGAAAGGCCAACTTCAGGTGACTAACGCTGCTGTTCGTTTGAACTACTCGTTAGTCATCCTGGCGAGTTGTTATTACAATTTTGCTGCATGTCTTTTAACACTTTTATTACTTTACCTTTTGGTACTGGCCATAATGACACATAACCTGGAACCAGGACTGGAAAGACCAACTTCAGGTGACTGATGGTGGTTCTTGTACTTACCTGTTTGTCTTCCTGTGGGTTATGATCTTTACCATTTTGCTAGAGAAAGTCCTTTACAACTTCTCTTACTCTGGTTTCTCTCTTAACATTGTAAACTAGGTGTCAACATTGGTTTTATGCATTTTCTATTTTTTAATGATGTTTTGTTTTACCTTCATTTCCTTTTATGTATTTTACTACATTTAATTTATTTTTATATTTTTACTGGATGTTTGGCACAGATAGCCTAGCTGCTTTGTGCCATAAAACACTAAATCAATCAATCAACCAATTCTATGTATGTTTTATTTTATTGCATTTTGAACCATGTCTGATTAATATTTCTACCACTCATGTTGCAAATTGCTTGATAAACACGTAGCTCGTGCTACCCTATGGAAATGTATGGCACATGGCTTATTCGTGAGTTGCTCGTAGAAAATTTTTTATTATTTTTTAGTTTACTTGATCTTACCTAAAACTTTGATATAGATGTGTTAAGATAAAAGTAAAAAATCAGAATTAAATGCACATACCTTATAATAACCTGTATCTTATAGTAATCTCACTAGTCATACTTAATTAATATTTTTCTTAGTTATAATCAATGTCATGAAGTAATATGTTTTAGTCAACAAAACTTTAGTAGTTTTAGTAAAGTAGTCTTGTGAACAATTTGTAGGGAGAAACCCACAAAATGATATTAAACTTATTTTCAGCTCCTTACAAGTTTTGTACTGTCTTGGATATATTGTATAATTTCATATACAACAGTTTAGCAGTAAAAAAATTAACTCAATCCTGAATTGTGATACCTTCAATTAGCACAGTTTAGGATTAAGTCAATTTTTTAAAGGAGATTAGTTTGAATATGTATTTTACAAAAACCAAAAGAAGATGAAAATACAGTTAGTTTTATGTGAGAATAATTGATTTGTTGAATTAAAATGACTGAGTCAAGCATCTGATTGATTAATGAATTCTGCTAATTATCCAGCTCTAATTGTAGTAAACATCACTATGTAACAGTTTTTGCTGATATAGAGAAAAAGTTATAAATGAATTCTGTTAAATGTTTCTAACTCGCACAGATGTTTTATTTCCAAACAGACAGATATAGATGAAGATATTGAAGAAAATCTTATAGGCAAAGATGGTGTTGATCTACTTGAGACAGAAAATATTGATCAGGAAATAATAAGAGTGAGTTAATGCCAAGAAATTAAAAGTTACAAAGTATATTTTTTTACAGTTTTAACCTTCTAATTAGGTAATCATTTACTAATGTTCAAGAATTACAAACTATAAACCACTCCTTAGGTTTATTTCAGATATTATAATTGGCACTTCCTGTGTGACAAAGGAGGAATTGTAATATTTTTAACGTATTTAAAATTACATTGATTAATGTTATGTAAAGTAATTGACAAATCAAAATTACTGTTATAAAATTGTTACGAAATTAATCAGCTAATTAGAATAAATGTGTCCTATAATAATAATTTTTCTGAAGAGTGGTGTTAACTCTAAGCTCAGAATATTTTTAGTGTTATGCTGGAATTATTTTCATAATTTGTTAGTAATTATTACTATACCCTATAAGATTTACATTTTTCTTAATTTTGTGGATAATAACATGGTTTAGAGTAGTTTTCAACCAAAGAAATGTAAATATTATTGGACACTATTATCATTTGATGGGTAAATTGGGATTTTTGGTTGGGGTTTAAAGAATTAAAGCTGTTTTAATCACTATCAAAAACCAGAATGAAAATGACAAATCAACCTTGGTGGTGCTTTAAAAGCCATGGTAAATGTCATCTGTATTGTATATATTACATTTGTTGTTGCTGCATTTTTAACAGATTTAATGTTTTGGTCTTTTTATGATCACTGTTTTTTGTTTGAAGAGAAAGTTTTGTTTGTTAATTATTTTAAATTTTTTTTTCATAATACAGTTATTAAATGTTTTATTTAATAATTCATATTCTACAGTAGGTGACAGCATAGCTAATTAATTTTTCATGAAAATAGGCAACAGATATATATTTGAAAATGCTACAGACATTTGATCTCATTTTTACAAGAAGATTCTTTCATTTGTATTTTTTCTATCATACTTATTAATAGAATCCAAAAGTACAATAATGTATTCCTGATGCACTTGTTGATTTTACAGAGATCTTCGAAGGTGTGTCTTTGTTTCAACTCTAGTTTCTTATTCCTTAATAAAACGTGAATTTTGTTTTACGATTTAGAGATTATTCAACTGTACATATCCATAAACACATAGGAATTTTGTAAAAGAGTTTTTATCATTTTGTACCTCTATTATTCATGTACATACAGTCAAGCTTCTGGACATTCTCATCAGTGAACTTTGAAGTTTATGGGTAATGCAGATGTGGAACTTCTAATTAAAGAGAGCCTTCTTATGAAATAAAATCTTCCTAATGTAAATCATAACTCACCTTTTCTTGACTTAAGCTTATTTCAGTTGTTCTTCATTAATTATACTAGGTACCTTTACTTATCTATTGTAGATCTGTATCCAAGTTAATTTACCCCAGTCTGTGTGTTTTAACATTTCCATTACAGTATTTATGGTTGTACAGAGAATTATACTGTAGATTCACATTGCTATTTCTACTTATTATTTTGCATTTACTGTATAGATTTATGGAAGATACAATATGTATTCCAGAATATTCAATAAATTTGTTATGTGTCATTTGTGTAGTTGTGTTTTTAAACATTAGATTGCATTTTCTACTTCATGGTTCTGTTAATAGAAAGTATTTTACTTAATATGGAAGGTACTATAATTATACTGTTTGTGATGTGTTTTTGTATAGGCATGTGAGGAAGCAGAAAAAAGCTTTTATAATGAAAATGAAGAAAACACAGAAGATTCACTAAATTGTGATGATCTTAAAATTGACGAAAAAAATCTTGAAACTGATGATCAAGATGAGCAAGATTTTGGTACGTGGGTTGATGATTAAAATTTTTTCATTCAAACACGTAATTCTAAAATAAATAATAACTATTGTTGCCTTTCTTGAAAGAGTTACAACCACATCAGGAAAAACTAAATCTCTTTCAGTTTTTGTTTTGGTAGCAGTAATACTTACATTAAGGTATTGTTTACAACATCATACTAACACTAGTTCCTTTGTTTTAAATTTTCAGACAGACCTAGTACTTATAACAACCTCTAGGATATGTTAACTTAATCAGGCTTTTCTCCTATTGTGTAAGAAAGGGTTAACCAAAGACATTAATACAATTTAATTTTGGCCCATTTAGCACATCAGTATGCATATACTGTGTATAAATATTGTTTTATTGTCTTGTTATCTTTGCTTACTGGTACTTGTTGAGTATTAAGGCAGCTGAAATAGGTTATGTAAAGAGAAGTTATGTTCTCACTTGAACAGAGTGTAAGGACTCTGTAAAAGGCTTTGTTTCATCTTCTTAAAACTATGTCAGGAAGGATCAGGTTGTTACAGTGCAGTAGCTCTTCTGTTATTATTTTGAGATTAGCTGTTCCCATTAAATAAGTTATTTTTTATCTTGCAAATTTTATTGCACTAATATAACAGTCTATTTTAGTAATCAGTATGAACATTTAACTGTCTCTGTATATTATGTCATTGATGTTTTAATGTAGGAAATATCTGAATGGTTTCAAAATGAAAATTAATAATTTAATTATTTTGATATATCCTGGCATTCCAAATACAAAACAAAATCTACACAGTTTTGGTGAGTGTCTGTTTTGTAACTGTACTTGTATTTATTCAGTTTATTATGAAAAAAAACAATTATATAAAATAATAATGTATTACTAATTTGATATTAATTTATAATAAAATAAACATAACTAAACATTGGCAATAACACAAAACATCATGATTCATGATACAACTTGGGCTAGGGTTGTTGACATGGAAACTGTTAAGGACAAGTATAACATGAACAGTGATTGTGAAGAAAAATCTGTATAAAGCAGAATATGAGTGGAAATGTATATTTTCAGTAATTTAGAAAATGGTTGAATTAAAAAAAAATTGAGATGTAGAATTGACAGTGACTAATAATATAGCACATGTAAAGGTTTTTGATGATATAGCACTGTTATCCATGAATCTTTGTAGAAACAGTTGAACTTTTACCAGTGATTACCTGAATATGTCCTGTTAATCTGATAGTTAATAATTTAATGCATTGTACATATGTGTAATATATTAGGAAAATTTACTATTTTTGCCACTACTCATCGAGAGTAAGGCTTCCGTATCTGGGTATATTCTCAAGCTCACATGCATCAGTTAAAAAAAATTGCAAATTTTGGTTAATTTAGTAGCTTTATATATAATGCATTGTGGATGGTTGATTAGCTGAATCTAGATCAAATTAAGCATTACAGTAATCCAGAAAATGCGCCATTTTGCTTCATTGTATAAAACTTTTTGAGAGAGAACACGCCAGACTGTGAAATTGAATAAGTGAGTGCTTTTAGAAAAAGTTTTAATTGGTAGTAGTTTTATTCAATGTAATAAGCAACATTTTGTGAGAACAAAATGAAGAACCTAACACTTGAGTTGCCTAATACTATTATGCAGTATCACTATCAGTGGACTTTTCTGTGAAAATAAGTTACACTAATACAGTTGTAAATTGACAGAGTTATAAGCACAATGAAAAATTATTTTATCTAAGTTACATGCTACATATTTTAAGCTAGATTGTCATTATTTAGTATATTCTCTACATAAAACTATTTTCATTATGCTTACTGTCAGTATCAATGACAAATATGTTTGGGTACAGTAAGTAACATTTATGTCTATGCCAGTTCCTTAGCCTATTTAGGTATTATTATACATTATGAAGGAATATACATTA